>NW_012130134.1:1031532-1044665 GCF_000143395.1 Atta cephalotes
CGACGACGAGTAGTACGTACGTAGTAGTAGTAGTGTGTGTGTGTGTGTGTGTGTGTGTGTGTGTGTGTGTGTGTGTGTGTGTGTAGTGTGTGTGTAGTGTGTGTGTGTGTGTGTGTGTATGTGAGTGTGTGTGTGTGTGTGTGTGTGTGTGTGTGTGTGTGTGTGTGTGTGTACAGTGCGCTCGCTCGCACATCTGTCGGCGCTCCCAAACCCCGAAAGAGGACTCGTCCTCACTAGACCTCAGCATCCTCAGTGTTTCCGTCGTATTGTCTAATCGCCTCCCGGTTTCACCATTCTGTTACCCTCTGCCTCTCCTTTCTTCCTTTATCATTTATTGTTTCTTGCCTTTATATTCTTAATATTTATAATTTTGCATCACTCTTATATATAAAGAATAATTATCTTTGTAATATATAGAGAAATTAATTAATCAACATCTCTCTCTCTCTCTCTCTCTCTCTCTCTCTCTCTCTCTCTTATCATTGAATATTAAAAATGATTTATTATTTTTGTATCTTATATTTCTCTCAATGTTATTAGATAGTAGTACTAAAGTAATTCGTATTTTTAAGCCGCATAATATTTAGTTATTATGTACTTAAAAATATCCAGAATTTGTCAATCAATTAAAATTCTTAGATATATATATATAGGAATAATTATTTATCTTTGTGTTTACTTAATAATCATATTCATTTATTTAAATGCACAGAAAAAATTGTCTGGTTGAAAATGGATGAATCAAAATTTTTTGGTTGAATTTCTTAGAATTTTAATTGAGATAATCAAAATTCTGGTTGTGTGTGATAAAATCTACTAGATTTCTTATTTTTATAAGAAAGAATAATTATATTAATCAGAATTCTAGTTATTCAACTAGAATTCTAGTAAAACCAAAAAATTCTGATTTGTCTATTTTCCATCAGAATTAATCCAATCAGGTCATTTTTCTCAGTGTGTAAATTGCTTTTAAATACATAGAAAACATTTCCACAAAATATAATAAACTCTTTTTTACTTTCCTTCTCTTATCCTCCCTTCGACGCATTGATGTCTTCCCTCATTCACGTTGCCTCTCATAAAAGAGCGGTTCTTCGCCCTTAGATGAATTCGAATTCGAATTCACTGTTAAGTTTGTCGATAAATACGCGGATTGTGAGTCACTCATCTAGTACACGGGATTGTTTCCGTCAACGACTAAGAATCGCGAGGGAAGAAAGCGTATCGTGGATGAGAGAGGAAATTTGTGCTCGATTAAGAAGGGGTGGTATGCCAAGTATTGCAACAGGATTAACTATATTCGCTTACCAGTCTTTTACGCAATGTTTAATGCTCTTTCGTTTAATAGAGTTTGTTTTTATATACCTCATATATGAGGATTACTATATAATTTTGTATGTTGTCATTCTTATGTGTAAAAAACCAAATATCTCTATAATATAGAACAATTAAATGATCAAAATTTTTCGGTCGTTAAATACAATATTAAAAATCATTTTTGTAACATTATTTTTTTCGATTCTTCTATTTCTCAGTTATTGAATTTGAAATTATTAGTAGTTGTAAAAGGTACATTTATTCACCTATACTTGAAAATAAAATGTATCAGTAAATTAAAATTCTTAGATACATCATGCTGTAAAAATAATAAATGAACATTTCTACTGCTTGTTCATAGAGAAAAATGAATTAACTACGAAAATAATACTTTAAAGTAAGGAAATTTTAAAATTATTTTAAAGGTTTTAAAAATTATTCTAAAATTACCAGTTACAAAATTAATAATTATTTCATTAAGACAGAAAATACATATCAGATATGCATTACTATCTATTTTCTATAACGTCCATCTGTCGCTTACCCTGATGAGTGTCTCATTGTCGGCACAGCAGCGTCGAAAGTTGCTCGCGGATGAGTATATTTCACGTTCACGATCGCGGATCGTTCACTATCTGAAAACGTACATGCCAACATCCGCGTTGCGCGCCTAAAGAGAGCAAAGAGATGGCGATGCTGTATGACGGGCAACATGCCAATCTTGCGCGATGCCTTTTATTGTTGCGATAAGCGGCCTGTGTCCCCTCCATCTCAACCCCCGTGCCACGCCAACGAGACTGGCAAAATGTTACAAATGTAATCTTTACTTCTGCGCCTTAATGGACATTTTCTCGCCATTGCGGCGCGTTACCCGGGGATCCTCGCACTCGTAACATTTGACAGAAGGTGTCTTCTTTATGGCCGAGACGGAAAAGAAACGCGATAAGCTCCCGTCAACAAGACCGCGAGCTGTATTACGAGAAACGATGGCGTCTGAGATAAATGCCTCTTAGCATTTTGCTCAGCTATCGCGATAAGTTTACGGATTCTCGTCGTTTAGTCACTTAGAACGATTTATTTTACTATAACTTCTTTAATTATTATTTATTAATATCTAATAATCTAAAATTGTTTTAAAAAACTGTCACTAACTGTAAGTAATTTAATACATTTATCGAATTAAATTTTTCATAATTTTTTGTATTTTTATGTTGTATTCTGCTTTATTTTAAAAGTAAAGAAAGAATTTCGTTGAATAGTTTCTTAATTGATCAATTTTTTTGAAAAACAAGATTGAAAATAATTTATTGAAAGAGTTCGATATTGTCACATTTGACATAGATATGGTCTAGAGATTTTGATGTGTCGCGAAAGACATTTGTTATTTTTAATTATATTATGATTGATTTTTTGATGTTGTACATGTTCGAGAAGTACAGCGCAGCGAGGCTTGAATTACGCCAAGTCTCGCCAGTTCAGGAAGACTTAAAAACTTTGATCCATCTCTACCTATAAACCCCATTCCGAGCAGGACTTCAAGTTCTTCCTCAGATAAAACGGAGCTTGGCCCGTCACCGAGTAAAGAATTTAACGAGATTTCAGTCAATCTTACTCAAAATAAAGTCCGCTTTTGTGTTAAGCAAAATTACTTACAAAGTGTTCAGATAATGCAAATATATTGTATAGAATATTAAGCAATTTTACGACGAGATAAGATGAGAAATTTCACATTTTTATTATATGTAACAGTTTTTTAATTTAAATGAAGTTAATTGAAATATTGTTAATTGTCAGATTGCGATAAATCTTTATGGACGGACAAGAATTCTTGTTCCCTTTATTTATCGACGGCAGGCACGTTTAAGTTATAGATGCAAATTAAAACGCTCATTCATCTTATGGTAATTACACGGTTGGGATTTGCAAATCCCTTGAACTTTCTTATAACTTTCTCCTACCGTCTTCACTTGTGGTAAGCTTACACATCGTCATATCGTATCAATGTAAATTAAAGAATTCATTGCATTTGTCGCAAAATAATGTAATTCAAATAATTTAACCTCAGTAGTTTTATTTACTTAAAAAATAAATATTTTTCGACTTAATTCAAAGATTGTTGCTAAATTATATAATATAATAATATAAATAATAATACTAATATAATAACGATAATCATTACGCAATGGATAGATAACAGAAAACAGATGTAAAAACAAAAAGCCACGAATACACGGCTGCGTCATCTCAACATGCACTTTGCCAGATTTGCCGAGAGTTTGCATTCATATACATCGCAACAGCGGAAAATCGCAAGATGATCCCCTAGGTTTATCTTAGTTAGAATAGAAGGGATTAAACTCAGGCTTCTCGCAGGCGGCAGTTATTTTCAATTATCCTTCCACCCCCTTCGGAGCTGCAGCTTTTCCCACCCTCGGTCGTTCCTAGCCGCTCCTGGTCCGCTCTCGGGGGTGTGTAATGTATGCGAGATAAAGGCCGAAGAGGCGCCGTCGTAGACTAAGATATTACAGGGAAATGGTATAAGGTGTGGAACGTAGCGGGTGGAGGTGGTGGCTGGCAGGTTCCCCGTGTGGTGGAGAGGGCAAAGGGGTGCCCATAACTTATCGCAGATTTAAGGCTCTTAGACTTAAGGGACTCTAATAATAATATAGCGCCATTCCGACACCGTTATAAGGAATCGCGCGTATAGCCGGAATTGTGTACTTCGGCGGAGTCCCACGGATCGTGGACGTGTGTGCGTGTATTTCCGGATGTTGTAATAGCGCCGATCGTTACGGACTGGAATAATTTTTACGGCGTTATATATCTGAAGCGTTATATATGTCTGATAACGAGACTATCTCGTTAAAATTTAGATAAAATTATTGAGGAAAGATGAAGAATATAAGAGAAAATAGAAAAATTTGTGAGATAGAACGAAGTGAGATTTTGATTTTGTTTAGAAAAATATGTAGATTCCTAAAACATTTATATGTACAATTTATATAATTTGTTTTATATCATTAAACAATTCAAAGACTACACATTTAAATTCATAAAATATGTCTATTTTTAGATTTTAAATTCAGAAACATTTTATTCATATCTGTATTTCCTCATGTATCTTGACAAATTGCTAAATGTTCCGTGTATCAAATTTTCAAATTTTCTTATAAGACCTCTCCAAAGAACACAATCTCTGCTAGTTGCAACAACGAGAGGTATGGTCAGATAATGCAAAGAAGGAAGGCCGGTGGGCAATGAAGAGAGAGATTTAAGATGGCGCAGCGGCGCGGTAAACAAAAGCCGCGATAAATTTCGTAAGTCGCCGAATTAATAAAAGATTACACCGCGGTTACTGCGGGCACCCGCGAGATAAGAAGACTCTCTTGGCGGAGCCTCGAGACCGCAGCTAAATCATCGGATATCTTGCCCTGCGATACATAAACCACCCTTCAGGCTTACTACGTATACGTTGTATACAACCCCCGCGTTATCTTCGTCGGGACGATGCTCCGACTCCGCATATAGTCAATTCTCCAAAAGAAATCCGGATGTTGGTTCTCTCGCGACGCTTTCATGAGAAACCGCGAAAAATTATATTGACTTATAAAGAGATAATATAATCATTATCTGAAAATGTCATCAAATTAATGGTATAGTTATCCTAATGCAGAATTAAAAACGAAAGCTTGATGTTAATTATTTTTTCTTTTAGTATGTATTGTTCATCTATTTCTTAGCGAATGAAAAAAATTAATTTTACAGCAACAATTTATTAGCCTTTAATACTGTAATTAAAAAATACATAACAAAACTATATTCTATTATAAAAATAAAGAGATTAGTATTAGTATTTAAATATTTTTTAAAATGGAATTGGATCTTTTATTACACATATACATTTTTGTCCTTATATAAATATTTGTAAGTTACGTAGACATTATTACTATCACAGCAACACAAATTGATTCATTCATGTGCGACCTATCGCGGGATCTCTATATTTACTTACTATTACGGGATAAGACGTCGCAGGAATTGACATGGACAAATATATAGGTCCTTTATTAATTGGCAAGCAGGACACTTTGACAGACAGTTGGGGATGGGTGAAAGACCGAAAGCTTTGCTTTGATGTTCGAGGACCGCGGTCCATTTCGTACTGCAAAGCTCAATTAATTAATTGGCGAGAGAGTGAGCGCGTTTATGAGTCCAACAGTTTCAAGACACCGTTAAATCTTTCTTTGGTAAACGATGGAATTTTTTAACTTTACATTTTCCTGAGGCGACGCGAGTTAAATAAAATCTGAAATAATCCTTAGACTACGAATTATCCGTGCAACGGTCTTGAGATGATAAGATCCTAATCTTTTGCCCCTACGCTAGAAACGTTAAACTGCGCTGACTGCGAAACGCAGATCCGGCCGTACTCGTTTACTAACTTACGATGATAAATTATTAAGAAAATCAGTAAGAGAGAAACTCTAGACTTAGTGAAGTGAAAGATATATGTGAAGTTTGTATTTCAGCGCGATTATCTCCTTTCAAACTGACCTCGCGACACCGTTGCGATTAGACACACCAAACCTGGATATTTGCAAAGCTTTCTTCCATAAAAGGAAAGAAAACCTAATTCAACAAATTATTGTCACTTATTTGATTTGTTAATTTATTGATATATTGAAATTAGTCATAAAAAATTAGTATTGTAATCAGAGATTTCGAAATAATAAATTCTACTAACAATACTCTGTATTATTAGTTAACTATTTAATAGAATATAACAAAATTGAACCATATTTGAATATTAATCATTTGCTTACAATATAAAATATTGCTACTGCAATAATCAATAGAAATTTAAAATAAAAAGTTATAAGATACAAACATAGTGTCTGCATCTTCATTTTTAGTTTTTCATTTCTTTATTTTCTTTTATTTCAAAGATTCTTTTATTATATCAGCATTTTATTATATTAGCGTTCATTTTTGACTTCTTTTCAAAGGCAATTAGACTCGAAGTAACACGCGAGTTTAAGATCGATTATCCTCTTATAATATTTCTCTCTCGATTTATCATTTTCGACGCGATCTAGTTTCACGGTGACATTAACCTATGCGATCTTTGACGCATAGATTTTCCACATAACATCGACCGCGAATGTTCGTTAAACGTTAAGTCCGCGGCATTAAGACACGGCGGACAGCAAGTAAGAAGAAGGAAGCAACCGAGAAGTACGAGAAAGAACGAGTTGAAGGAGGAAGAAGATGAAGAAACGAGCTGAAGGCACAGTGGCGGCCACCAGAGGCGGTGATCTATGGTGGGATTACCGGTGGCGGTATTTCTTCATAACCGTTTCTCCGGGTCGCCTCTCTCTTTTCTCTTCTTCTTCTTCTCACTCTGGCCATCCTCTTCGCCCCTTCGGCGACGTTCTTTTCTAGCTGCGGCTGGCTCCAGCAGGTTCTCACCGAAGAAGCTCCTCGGCTTCTTCGGCACTGCCTATATCTCCCTACGTCCTACTACGTACACGCCTCCGCGCGCGCGTTCAGCTCGCGGGGGGTTGTATCTTAATAACATTCATGAGCTCAGATATACCCGCCAGATTTATTGCTCCGACACCCGCGGATTCTGCGAAGACCTGCGAACCGACCCCTTCGTCTCTTCTCCTTGGGTGTTTCCTTTCTTACGCTCCTTGGTCCTCCACACTCCGCTTCCTTCATTTTTCTCGTCTTCAGGATCACCCCGCGTCTTTAAGCTCGCGATTTTGCTTTCCTTATAGAGTGTAATTTGACAACAATTAAAGCTGTAAACTGCATTTTAAATAATTTAATTGAAGAGTTATGATTTTGAAGAAAAATACAAAAAAAAATGTTACCGAATATATATATTTTTAAGTCTCCAAATGTTTACATGTTCTAAAAGTGACTCAATGTATTATTACTGCACGGAGAAAATTTTATATTAAGTTTTAATACAATTTTAAATTACACTTTGTTATGTCTTGTATTTTCGATGGATCATCACAACATGATTTCGATATTACTTTTTTACTCTAGTAATAGTAATTTTTATCACAGAAATAAAGTAATTTTTGTTAAAAGCCATATTTTAACATGAAAACAATTAATTTTGACTATGATATGTAAACAAATTTGCTAGGTATATATTTTTTAATTATCTTTATAATACTAACTTTTATTCAACAAGTTTTGATTTTGTAATAAAAAATTTTTATTAAAAAAAAGTGTAAAAATTATGTTGCATTATTGTTTTAAAAAAAAATAGCTGTAACATTTAAACTTATATTTATCATGATAATCCAGCTTCTATAACATTATAGTAATTTTAAATATTATATAAAATTTTCTCCGTGTGAAAAATAGTAAATATTCGTCGATGATTACATCAATTATAAGTATTGAATATAGATAAGTATTGAAGCCAGTAGGGAATGCAAATATAATTAATTAATTTATTGGACTGATTGATAAGAAATATTGAAACCTTAAAAAAAACAGAAAACTGTGCTACACATGTGTGTGTATATAT
Source organism: Atta cephalotes (assembly GCF_000143395.1). Classification (NCBI taxonomy): domain Eukaryota; kingdom Metazoa; phylum Arthropoda; class Insecta; order Hymenoptera; family Formicidae; genus Atta; species Atta cephalotes. Next base: position 1,039,400 of record NW_012130134.1, read on the forward strand.
ATATATGTATATATATATATATATATATATATATATATATATATAAAATTATATTGATATGTACTTCACCAATAAGCGTTGGTTAATTTCGTTTCATAATGCTCTCAAGCACTTCCGTGAATCCCTCTCATTATAAGACTAAATTATGGGTCATGAGTGATTTAGTGACGGTTTTCATAAACGAGTTCTCGATATCGGTTTTAACTACCGCTACGCAAGCTTTAATTGGGTCAAACGCACGGATGAAAAGCAACGTCGTCTCCGCGTGATACGAAACCACAGTGGCTTCGCTTTTATCCGTTTATCAATTGAGTCTCCCCCGTGAGACACCCTTACTACCTATACCGCCCACCCTCCGTGCCATGGCAGACGCCGTCGACGGCTCTGTGTTTCGATATTTATGGCTTGCTGTATATTACACATGAATCTTCGCATTTCCAGTGCCGTTGTGTATTCGACATTAAATGCGTAGCATTGACTATTATCGATTCAATTCGATCGATTGACGCGAAAAGCAAAACATACTCAGACAACACATGTTTTATTTTCTCTCGTAATTTTGCACCAACACCGGAAAAAAGATAATAAAATTAATGGAAAATCAAATGTTTGTTAGCATTATTTAGTTACGAGTTCGTTAATTATATACAAGAATTGTCTAAAAATTCAATAAAAATATTATAGCAAGAAAGTTTTCAAAGAATTAAATAAAAAAGTTATTTATTAATTTTTATTTTAAGCAATAATTTTTAAAATATAAAGGTTTAAATATGAGAGACAAATTATATACACAAATTATATATGTTTAGATGATAGTTGTGAATATTAATGAGCGCGTTGAAGTGAGCCCTCATTAGTGTGATTTATATCTTTTAATAATTTAATTTGTTATTTACGTACTTCAATTTTAACCTAAGATTGTTTTAAGAGCGACAAATAATTGACATATAACTTGCTTGAATTGTAAAAATTCACACAAAATATTATTAAGATCCACCTTGACCAAATATGGTCCTCTTCTCTCATTTGCTTTGAATTTTCCATTTTTATTTGATATTGTTCTTTTAATAAATTGTTGCATTTGAAGCAATTTATTAAAAAGCGTGATATTTGAAAGAGTAAACTATTTCCGATCAAACCGGACAGAAGACATCGACATTTCCTTCTCAAGGAAACGAAGCTCGACGAAGCAGGTTATATCATGAAGGCGCGTTTGCGTGCGCGTTCGATCAACGTGTGTGTCTACGTGGGTGTAGTATAAGCTCCTCTCCTTGCTGCGCAAGGCAATACAGATTTATGTAAGTATTTAGCACGGGCTCTTTGCTTTATCGCGAGTCGCCCAGCCAAGACGTCCTCGGCCGCTGGTGTAACCACCGTCCCACCCCCGGTCTGACCATCCGAAAATTTTCAATTATTTTTTCTCTCCTCCTTTCTTCATCTTTTTGCTTTCTTCCGTGGTCTCGTGGGATACCTAGAGATGCCCGACTGCTGATTATCCGGTCGTCTGGACCGTGAAAGAAACCTAAACCGCGTTGATATCGCTGTCCTTACGATTACACGATAATCGGTTGCCAAGAAATATTTTTTATTGAAATTTAAGAAGAGGAATTGTTGAATAAATTTCTTGATACATTTAAATTTTCAAGTATAAAAAATTAATTCTGATATCTGTAAATTTTAAAAAGAAAAAAATTTCGTAAGAAAAACTGTAAAGAGGTCTCAATTTCAAAACGTTATTTCATCAAAGTATGTCTGTAACATTAAATCTTAATTAATATACTGTTGAAAAAGAAAAATCCAAAATATGTTTTTAATCTAGATCTCATGTGATTAAAAAATAATAAAAAAACTAAAGAGATGTTTTTGTATTAATTTGGATAAAGCTAATTAAGGGGATTATAAATGATATAAATATTACAAAGACTTTGGCCATTGATATCTAAGCGAAATTCTTATTGATAAAAACGTTGATCATCAACTTGAGCTTTAAAAGAGTAATGTCGTCTTCATGGGCTTCGCGAAAATATATTCAGATATTACACGTGTAACGTTAAACCCGGCAATAAATAAACACGGGGGGTAAGAAAGATCGCCCGGAGTCAGCCGGCGAGGAAATATGTGCGCAATATCCTGATCCTTCCACAGTTAGCTTCAAGTCGCGGCTGTACGGAGGATACGAGCGCCGGATCAAAAAGACGCGCGCGCGTGTACAGCGGATTGAAGGATTCTGTTTGGCCAACCATGAAAAGGCTAAAAGCCATCGGTATCGTATCAACAACCCCTACGTTCGAATCCTGATCTCCTTTAGGAACGAAACTTAAGCCACATGGCATTTCCTCTTGATCCTCGTAAAAGAAGAACTAATCAGTGTCTCCGAATTTGTCGAAAGCCTCGGTACACATGTGACGTTGATCTTCATTCCTTTGCGATTCATACTGGACACGGATGTATCTCGTTCAAATCGAAATTTGCTCGATATTTTATTTCAAGCAGACATGCGTGAAAATTAAATTTTAATATTTCGTCACATAAGAGATTACGTTTCATTTTATTTCGTTTTATTTTAAATTAGCTATATCTGTGATTTACATATCAATGTTTCTTTATAAAAAATATAAAATGTATTAATTATCTCTGAATTATGAATAATGCTAAAAAAGATTTAAAAGTATTTTAAAAACTTTATATGCTATTTACAAAAAGAATATTCAAGAAGAATATAAAATATACAATGTAATATTTAAAAAAGTAAAAATTAAATTAAATTAAATCATAACAACGCAACAGATTATACTTTAAGTTTCAAAAGAAATCTTTTTATCCCAAATTTCACGATATTTTTTTTATTGGTCTACAGCGCTTTTCCCCCTTATATTCTCCTATCCCGCACAACGCATTCATGTTCGCCAACAAACCCCAACCCATCCGGTGATCTATCCGGATCTTGTGAAGCGAGCTAATCGCCGGGGCCTCCGCGTAAGCGCTTTCTTACCACGTGCAAATAACGGTCATGCGGATGCAGGGCACCGGCAGATCCCGCACGGAGACGAAGAGGGAGGGGGCGGATGTGGCGGAGATGTTGGTGCTCGGTCGATCTTAATGCTGTCTTAAGCCCACCGAAGCGCGACATAAATTATGTATCGTCCGGGCGTAAGATGCCGCCAAGATCCCAGGAGCACCTGGTATTCCTGGTTCGGCTCACGGTTTCTCTCCAAGACTATCGCTCGCTCTCCATTCCCTACCCCCTCTCGGTTTATGTACGCGGGCGCACTCCTACCCCTATTTCCACATCACCGGGGGTCCCTAAATTTTCTCGAAGTCTATAAGGGTTAAGGAATTAACTGCGGCTGCTGGCTGGACCGACCGTTCGGGCCTACGAGCTTCTGATACGCCAGGGTGGTTGCCTCCAGGGCTTAATAACTGGGGTGAGGATCGCTCACCGACGGAACGAGCGAGAGAGGTGGATGATAGAAGGATCTTCGCCAAAGGCCATTACAAGGATTTCTTTTATTTACGGTCGCGAAAGAAGCTCTCGCGTCGAGCGAGCTAAGTGGTATGATCTCCTCTTCTTGGGCTTTACTCTCGCGATAGATCTTGACCAATGATCGCTAAGCGTCCACTCTCCGAGGCTTAATACCCCCGTTCAATCGTATAACATTCGGCAGTAGATCAATTAAAGCGTCGTCGCTGAGTCCAAAATCACAGTAATATCACTACTGTGATTCCTACTCTTTTAAGCTTTCATGTAATTAAGATCGATAGATCGAAGCTCTATTATTACGCTTTCGGTTTTTTAAGATATAAAAATTCTATGCTAATTTTTTTCTTCCTTCTGTCGCGAAAAAATTAAAACTCTATTATATTTAATAATATATTTTTCAAATATTTTTGAACGTAAATATAAGTAAATATATCAAAAAATGTTTTTAAATTTATTTATTTTGGACTTTAACTATATAATAATCACATCGACATAATCTTTTGGATATTTCTCATTAGGATTGCGATCAATAAATATCTTTGGGCAGACATTATGGCTGTACTTTATTTGTTGTAAATGAGAAAAAATGTTTGCGTTTGCGTTATTCTTTCTTCACACGCACGAACGCATCTTCGGGAGTCGGTGCCGATAAATTAACGGGATTAATTATCTGACTATCGGATTACTCGCAGCAGAGAATACGGCCTACCCCTTGGTGATTTTCCTTCTACGGCTCATTACTTTCAATCGTTGGTCTTCAGCCGGTCGTTCTCTTCTTCTACTCGTAATTTTTAGTATAGCCGCGCGAGTGCAGGGAGGGATAGGATTAAAGAATAAGAAGGGGAAAGCAGAGTTCGTTTATGTGACCTCATCAGCTACCCTCGACGAAAAGAGAAAGAAATAGTAAGAGAAAGAAAACTGAGAAGGAAAGAGGGAGAAATGAGAGCAAGACAAGAAGATGGAAGCCGCGTCGCCGACCGTAGCATCCCTCAAGGATTATGAGGCCAATCCTGCGGCTAATTTGCGAGCTCTCGAATTCTCAAACCCCTCTACTGTCTCTCGACTTCATCCAAATCGTTCTTTGGTCTCCCTTCTAACTATTTTATCGTTGTTTCTTTCGCCTAATTCAGAAAGGAAATCTCTTTTCTCGTATTATGTCATATATTAATTCATTTCATTTCATTTCTTAATAAACACAGAATTTGTTCAGGAGATTCTAGTTGTTTGCAATCTTAACATCTCAAAAGATTTTTGAATAATTTTATATTACATCTCTATAAATCTGATTCATATATCATTAATTTATAAGCTGTTAATAAATGTAACAAGTTTATGTATTTTTATCCTGTAGTAATCCACTCACAAACGCAAATTATGTGTATCTATTCGAAGAATGTATAAGTAATGAGTTATCACATATCTCACTGACATTTACGATATATGTTTTAGCAATTATATGTATTTTTAAAAGTAGTAGAAAAAGTAGTAGAAAAAGTACAGCCGACACGCTTTACGCGCGTTTGTTACAATCCGATTCAACGGCGGAGGGCATTTTCGGTTCTTATCAATCGCATCCAACAATCTAACCATCCTGGCCAACATTATCTACGGCGAAACGTCCGGCAGCCGCATGGAAATAGAATAGTTAGGCATATCCTAGCTACGGCTGATAGCAGAACCGCGCGGCTCTCCCTCTCACTGTCTCTCTCACTGTTTCTATCTTTCCCTTTTCCTCCTTCCTCTCTTTCTTTCTCTTTCTACCTATAACTTCCTCTCTCTCTCTCT
>NW_012130134.1:1044685-1049585 GCF_000143395.1 Atta cephalotes
TCTCTCTCTCTCTCTCTCTCTCTCTTCCACAAGCTCTCTGTTATTATTCAGGAACTTTGCTGACAGCTCTCCGGATAGGCAGATAAGAATGTCCTCTGAATGCCAAAGCATACACAATGCTCCTTTGGAGCGACATGTACCCACCTCTCGTGGATACTTTTCGTGTACACGATCGTGTGAGAATGCAAAGGGTAATGTTTAGCTCGTGTTATATCGCATTACATGGTTCGCGATGGTTATAAACGATTCTAAATTTCCTTCGATCATTTGCAATTTGTCGACTGTCGCCCAAACGCAGCTCATTTGCTACCACATAACTCACGTCAGGATTTGTTCTCTCTTATCGCTTATTAAATTATAACAATAATAACTCGTTGAGCGTAACTTATTGCATGCATATTTTTGTATTACATTGTATTTCTCAAAAATACGACGAAAAACATTTTCACACAATTTTAAAATATTCTTTTATAATTTCAATTATTTTAGCGAAACTAAAAAAAAGGCCATGGCTCATAGAAACTTAAGACGTAAGACTTAAAGCAGTAAGCGAATTGACCAATCATAGTAAAGATCATGAGATCATAACGTAAGCGGCAGCGAATCCAACATGTTGATTTCCTATTTAAATCTTATAGGTCTTAAATATGTCTTGACCCTGTGGCACATGATGCATGTTTTCTTGCTGAATTGTTTACGTTTTAGTATTACTAGAAATTCTGCGTTCTATGTAGCCCAGTTTTAGCAATTTATTAAAACGCAAGCAATCCAGCAGAAAAAAAGCACAGTGTACAAGCTTAACTACATTTTTAACTACAAAACTACTTCAAAATAATTGCTATATATTGTTTATATTGCTTATATATTGTTATTAACAATTTTTATTTAGATATACATTAAAATATTTTAAAAACTTGTTAAAAATAATAATTTTAATAGAACGATAGCAAATCAATATCATCGGGCATGTTCATAAAATGCCGTAAAAATTTTAATATATATGTCGATAAAGCTAATTTTAAAACTGGTCATTTTTCATAACGATTTAATACAAATGGTGTGATCTAAATTGTCTGCGCGCGACCTGACAAATTAAGATCAGATAAAAAGATGATCCTCCGGGCTGCTGACTTTCAGATTTTCATAAGACATTGCTTCCTCTTCCCTTCTCCGTTGCCATTTCACTGTTCCCTCTTAGTTCTTACTCTTCGGCCCAGCAGCAATTTTCTTATCCGATCGACCAATCTGTTCTTTTCTCGTTTTCTTCCGATTAAAGATCCTGGATGTTCATATGAATAAATGAAATTCCAAGAAACTAATTGTTTTGCACGTTAAATTTGATATTTAATAAAATCAAATATGTATATTTGTAAGTTTAAAATGATTGAAAAAAATTATTTATAAACAACAGTAAAAATAATATTTTACAAAACAGTATTAAACACATTAAAAAATAAGTTTTCAACAAATTTTTAACATAATATACTTATTAAAATTGAAATCTGATCGAATCGAAAAACCAGCTAACATGATGACTTTATTATTATAATTTCTAATTATTCTAATTTTTAATTATTATAATTTTTATTATTATAATTTCGATATTTTATGCATACTACTCTCTATATATTCTCTATAAATTCTTTGGAATAAGATCTAACTCTAAAGAGTGGAAACTGAACCAGTCTGGAAAAAGAATGGCTTAATTTTCAATATTTAAGAGTGACAATTCGCTTTAAAAGAAAGTATGTTATTCTTCACTACTTGTATTTGAATCTATGATACAGAATGTTTTTTTTCTGCTGAATTGTCTACATTTTAATAAATTACTAGAATCGCATCACACAGAATGTCTAGTAATTTACTAAAACGTAAACAATTTAACAAAAAAATCGTATGGTATATGTAATTGTGTAACGTATCGAAACAAGATAATTTTTTTTTGCGTCCTTTGTGATCTATAAGTGCTCACTTATAATAGATTTATATCAACGATATAACATCAATCCACTCATCTTCGATCACGAGATTCATGAGTTATGTTTTGCCCGATGACGCAGTAGAATCTCCACGACATTCGCGGATACCAATGGCACTCGAAACAAGCTCCATAAATCCTTGTCTGCTCCGGCGTTGCTTCCCGAGTCGCGGCTCGGTTTGGAAGGCGGAGCCCGATAACGATAACGAGAGGGATAACGGTAGGTAGATACCTATATAGCGCGGGGATAAGAAGAGGTTGCTGCGGCAAAGTCTAGATTCGATGTTTTGCGAATGAACGTCGACCTGGATGGATCCTTGTAAGACGTTTTAATTGGACAAATCCGCCTATCCTCATTAAATCCGGGACCCCCCGGCGGGCCCACCAGAACGACAGGTCCTGTGCGCGTGTCGTAGATGACAACGATATCCCCTTGGCATCATCTTTGCTCATTGCTACGTATTTAAACGCAAAAGTCTTCCATTTTGCTACGCAATCAAAATGCGTCTCGAAAATCCGTGCTTTACTATAAGAATCCAATCCTGCTCAATAATAATTTACCCTATACGAGTCTATTAACAGAACTTATAATACAATACAAGTATCCTAATGATGATTATCTGCTCATTAAAACGCGCTATCAATGAAAGCGGAAATTTAATGATACCAAATAAATTTTCCTTCCGTAACGCAAAAAAGATTTATTATACCGTTAATGAAAATGCGCGCAACGAAAGAGATTGGCTATCTTTGTATTCAGCGGATATTTTTTTACTACACATCAATTGTGCTTCCGTTTCATCCGGTCTCTTTGTCATTCCCTGCCGCATCCGCAGTCTTACTGTCCCTGAAACTCTCGCGAACAACGCGAAACGCAAGTAGCGTAGACAGATAGTACGCCGCTTTTAGAGAAAGACTCATTGACTATTGTGACGTTTGAGTTAGGGTTGACTCGATGACAGCTCGGCTGTCTTATCTTAGCTGCGAGATTTCGGTCGGGGCGACTGCTTTGTGCATTCGTATACTTGGAGACAGTATCGTTGTGCGCGCTTCTATTACACACGCGTGAACACACATCGTCTCGTCCATTTAGACATATATATATGTTATTACAAGCTCTATGAAACTCACGAAATACTATTTGGCGATTTATTGTACTCGTCCGAGACGAATGGATGAATCCGCTCTTAAAGCTCTTACCTCTTGGTTGATTCTTCTTCTTGTGAAACGACGAGCTGCAAAATTCATAGCAATTCTTTGAAAAAGAAGTTTGTTGTATGTTTTCCTGATTAAAAAATAATAAAATGAAATATTTAATTAACAAAAAATGAACTCTATAATAAACTTGAGAATTAGAAAAAATTATAATAAATTAATATAATAAATAATATGATATTCATAGATTCGTAGACGATCCACATTTATTTCTATTCTTCCAATATTGCCTGTATATTGAAGTTATCAATAATCAATACATAAATTAATTATAAATATTAATTGTCTGGAAATACTATCATTTTTATATTAATACGTTGAGCCAATTAATTTGTACTTGGTGCAGAGGGCAGATACTTAATAATATTGTTTTGTCGTGACGTATACTTTTTATTTGACATCACCTCGTATTTACACTCATGAAAGTCCATAATAATTATATTAATTGTTACGTGATAATTACAATGAATGTGCGGCCGGTAAACGTTTAAAACCGCATGTCAACGATAGTAAGGAGTAACAAGTCGGTTAACGATTTCCTTTTATTTCCGTGCTGCAAAGGCCAAGCCTCTCTCGCGCTTCTCTAGTCAATGTTATTTAAGGAAATTAACTAGTCGGCATGATATGGATGCTGTTGCGGCGACTCGCCCTCGAATAGAGCCATCTTCAGCCGCTTATTCTTGGCCCTGCGGTTCTTGAACCAGAATTGCACGTTCTTCGGCTCCAGACGTGGAAACTTCTGGCGATAGGGCATCTTGTTCAATTCCTCCGTGTACGATAGAATGAGCTATGGACCGATCATAAAATCGTTTTTTTTTCAGTGAATTTCCCATGAAAAGTGCAAATTAAAAATTTTCCACAGCAACTTTTAGGCTTCAGTTACCTTGAGGCGCCATATTAATTGTATAAAACGTTAAAAACGAGAAATGACATGCAATAAATTAATTGCTACGTACAGCTTTACCTTTTTTAGTTTTCCTTTAAAAACATAATAATTTCGTAATTCTGAAGTCTAAAATATGCGGTAAACTGAGATATCTGTTCAATGGCGGTATTTGACAACTGAAAAAGATGTACCAATATTTTTGAAATTTAGGAATTATTTTATATTTCTACATGACATATCGAATAGATAGTTGTTTTGTCGCATATTTTAGTCGCAGATTTCACAATTACGAACTTATTATATTTTTATAAGAGAAAATAAAACTGTACGTAGCAATTCATTTATTGCATTTCTCGCCTTTGACATTACACAAGTGATATCGTCTCGAGACAGATCAAGCTTTTAATGAAGTTATTTTAAAAAATTCGAAGCAAGGAAGTTTAAATGTCAACTAATTATACATTCCTTTCCTACTAATTCATGAAATTTACCAATAAAATAGAATATGCATAAATGTTTTGATGTAGGAAACATTTGGAATAAAATTTGATTTATGACTGAAATATTTTGTTCCGAGTGTAATTATATCTACAAATATGCTATCATAATTCATAGAAATTTCTCATAATATGCTAATATCGCCATCGAATAAGGGACAAATTAGTACGATAACATATATATATATATATATATATATATATATATATATATATATATATATATATATATATAGTATTATTACTACTACGTCGTGTACGTGTAGTGTAGTGTGTCGTTACGTTACGTAACTAACTACTACTACTCGTCGACCTCGTCCGTAC
>NW_012130134.1:1049605-1066754 GCF_000143395.1 Atta cephalotes
TACTATAATTACTATAGTAAAGTTACTACTATAATAATAGTCTAACTATACGTACCACTAACGTAAGTAAGGTAAGTAAAGTAAGTAAGTAATACTATATATATATATATATATATATATATATATATATACGATATATATATATATATATATGATTGATTTATACATACCGCGTGACTTGGATGAGTGCTTCGTTTGAACCAATACTCTAATCTCGGCACTTCCGTCACGGGATCGATGAACGTCCGGTTCCTCTTCCTTCTCTCATCGGCTAGCATGCTGGTGGGACAACCGGCAGGTCCGCGCGGCGGCAGATAATGCGACATGTACATTATACCATGACCAAACATGGGGCTGGGTACCAAGGAAAATCCTGGCGGAATGGGACCTGTATGCCTGGTTTCGTCGTCCTCGGAACCAGAGGAAACTCTCGCGTCTTCTTGTTTTACCGAGGCTGGAGTAGATGTCGGCGGTTGTTGCTGATCTTCGGGTCTTGTAGTCAAGGACAGTGGACCGACAGGTGGACTACTCGGTGGACAGGGTGACCCCGATGTCGACTGAAAGCAGCAATTAAGAACCTCATCTCTTTTGGGTTTTAAGATCCATCAAATATCACAAGCATTAAGATTTTATGTAGAAATTTCCGAAAATCGCAATTTTTGCTATTTGCCATTTGATGTTTCTTTTGAAAAGATTCGAGGAAAATTATCATTTTTTTTTAATATGATATTTAATCTTCGATACCTTCTGATATTAATTTAATATTACAATTTTCAATTCTTTCATAAAAAAGTATTTACCTGATGCCTAGTGTCCTCCTCTTCGTCCGTGCAGTCCTCGCTAACGATGCTGGCACCCCTCGGGCTAAGCCCAGGTGGACTGCAGCCATTCATGCTGGCTCTCTTCTGTGCTGCCCTGGCGTTCTTGAACCAGTACACGACATTATTCGCGTCCAGTGGTTTCCTGCCGCGGCGCGACTCTAGAGAGTTCAATTCCGCGACATAGTGTTGTATTTGTTCGCGTGACGGATGTTGATTCTCAGCAAACCAACGCTGGAGACGCGGCAACTCGAGCTCTGAGTCGAAACTGGTCCTCATCCTGGTCTTGTGCGAATACTGAAGAAGTGCCGGATGTGGCGGTCCGATCGGACCGCCGCCGGGAGCGATCGTACTACCGCTATCGGGCTGTGGACTTTGCGTGTGATGATGATGATTGGAAGTTGGTGCTATTGGATTTATACCGAGACCTATCTGTTGTTGCTGCAGCCACGTTTCAAAATTTCTCTTTGTCTCTTCTGACAGGTCGTTACCGCCTCGACAGAGGGATAGCAGGGTCATCTGCAAGAAGAAAACATGATCTTTCTTCAAAGACCTTATTATTATTATTAGCTGCTTTATTTAATGGTGTTTAATTATCTCTCTCTCTCAAATCATCTCTTGTCACAGTGATATAGTGACCTCTTCTGTATATACCCACTGTTACATGGGATTCCTAGTTTTTAACGCCAGTTCCTTGCTTTTCTTAAAAGAAGTTGTCATGACATAGTACTTTTAGTTTGCTATTACTTTTCGAAAAATCGATCAAATAAAATCTTACATATATGTTTTGGGATTTAAAACACAGGATTTTTAACACAGAGAGAGTATCCATGCAACTTTCTATTACGATCGCTAATGTGAATAACAAATCTTGTAAAAAATAAAAGATTAATTAATAATTATAATTAATGTAATGACTGTTAAAACATTTTTATTTTCTTACTTCGTTTGTCCGTATATTAGATAATATTAAATTTTTTATTAAAAAGACTATTAGTCACGTTGTAAGCGCAATGCAATCCTTCCACATTACATTGTTTTTGAGATAAATAAAAAACAAGATGAGTAAGAGATATCGAAATCGAAACCAAATTATCAAGACAAATTTATTACGTGAATTCAAATTCTTTCGACAATCGATTTCTCTTTGGCTGGTTGTTAACGTGGGTAAGCGTTACAAAGTGACGTCGTTCAGAATCGTCATCATGGCATTAAGATGACAGATTATGGAAAATTTCGCTCAGGAAGCGGTACGCGCATCTTATCTGGCCGATGATTTATAAGAACAAATATATCTTCGGGCTGGAAGATCAGACGCTTGACGCCACTTTAATAACGCGGTAATCCCTCGCGTATCCCTGGCACCTTGGTAGTGTCAGATACTAGACGACAATTATCCGGCCGCCAGCGGCTTCTCGCTAGTCACCTCCTCGAATTCTCATCCGCCTCAGTTTTACGACACCGCACTTAATCACTCCAGGTAGGCAGGTGAGGCGCGAGTCTTGACAGGCGTTCTCAAGATTTCAGAAATCGTTTGGCAAACAGTGATACGTCGTCGAAAGCGGGGCGGCTGGCTTATCTGACAACATTGCATCGCGATTCGAAAGCCTGATTTACGTATTTATTATTTAAGAGTAATTGTGCACAGTAATCGGCTGATCCATAGAACGGTAGTAAATCAATCGCGGTCATGAGATCCAGAGATCAAACAATCCGCGAAATTGCAGTAAGTTCGCGAAATTCGTGATGCGTATATCAAGAATTATCGCTATGATTTTCGCACATTATCTTTATCATAATTATCAATGTTTTGAATATCCATAATTCTGATGTTTTGAAAGAAATTGGTCAACTAGTTATCCTATCTCTTAACTATTATATAAAAATTGTTCGTAATTACTAATTTTTTTTATTAAATTTTTATAAAGACATGCTGCTATATTTGTCGCCATTCTTATATAATTCTTTATCACGAATTTTATTTTGTTAAAGAAGTGTAGATGCTACAATCAACAAATCTTTATCAAAGCCAATGTAATCTTTCTTTTTACATAAATATATATGTGCATGTATTTATAAAAATGTAAACCAGATTTTGGGATGTACGTAAAAAAATTTTGCAAAAATATATAATAAATAAATCATATATGCCGCTGCCGCGCTATAAATACAGTTAAGCCCTAATCCTGATATATCAGACTGACGTCTGTTAACATCACTGTTCTACTTTCAAACTAAATAAGAATCAAAACAGATTTTGTTGCTTTTTATTGTCTGAAATCACGTTGATACTGATGATTTATGTTTGCCGATCCCAATTAATGCAAATTTCATGCCCAAGCCCCAATTGAAAAATATTTATTATCTTTCCGAAACATTTCATTATTCTGAAAGAAATACGAGCACCAAGTACTTTTCAAAAATTATGTTTTAATGCTCTTCGTTTGTATGACTTTGCATGTTTAAAATTCTAATCACTCTGTAATGAAAGCAATTTTGATATATCCGAATGCCACAAATTGTGCACTTCACCTGAATCACGGATACCAGAGATAACTGGTACCAATCTCATGATAAATATTGTTGCATCAAGATAAAAGCAAATTAAATTTACGATTTATTTTAGAAACGCAGAAAATAATAAATTTTTTGTCATTTACTATAACTTTATTAATAAGCATTTAATTTGAATTTATTTCTAATTTTTACTTAAAATTTAATATTGAAGAGAATTAATAAAAGCGTTTGCCAGATAATATGTCAATTTAATTTTCTCTTTAGAGAAAAGAAAGATCCCTTACATTTGCAAAAAAATTCGTAATTAACGAAAAATTTCTGAACCTTCAAATTTCTTCATAATTATCATATATAAGTGCGAGAAATAGAATAATTAAGATAGAATAATTTCTTCTGAAAAGATGCCATTGTCAAGGAATATCATACGTAAAGGAAAGCGAGGAAGGGAAATGCTTGACAGCACATCTTCGTGCATCATCGTCAGATTAAGCTAAATCTATGCGAGAGATGTTGGTTCTCCATCACAGCGGTTCGCCATTAGCCGTCGGGCTACGAAACTCAAGTAGGAAACGTTTGCCAGAGAAAATTGGTAATCATAGACCACCGTGAGCGGCATTAAAGTTCGGGGATGGGCGGGTAGCGGGATCTTCAAAGAGAGTGCACTTAGATAATGCCGGCTCGGAGGAGGCAGGGTACTTCTCCTCTCTCCCCCGATACCGATATCGAGGGGCTTTTGATGAAGGCTGCGAATTTGGTTGAGTAAAGGGTAATCCTATCACACGCTACGAGATCTTCCGCTGTCGGAAGGGCACGTTTGCGCGTGTGGACCAACCCGAAAAATTGCGCGTCTATTTCAATCTTCGGGGAACGAAGTCTTCAGGGAGAGAATCGCGCGACCGGGATAAACTTCTCGAGAAGTCATTGCGAAAAGAATTTTCACATAGTTAGCTGGAATAGTCAGGATTACTTTAATCAGTTTTGTCGCTGGAGACAAAGATTGAGTGAGAGCCATTAATTCACGCAACGTTAATACAATTTGTAAAATCATTTATGCAAAATTGTTAAATCGTCAGCGAAATATTGACATTGTGATAAAATTCTTAGAAGTTAATTACCATTGTCTGCTTCATTAAGATCTTGATTAAGAATGTAGTTTCAGAAAAATCTGTTTTTGCTACTTTAGGAAAAAAATAAATCAATTAAAATAATGAACATTACAAAGTAAAATATTTCAGAGAAGATGAATATTCCAGAGTAAGATGATCGGAATTCGAGAAAACTTTATTATTCGAACGTTTCGATTCGCGCGGAAATGAAAGCTACCAAAAGCGCGGTGACTTCTCTCGACTAGTGATTCGAAACCAAGAAAGCATTTATTCAAGGTGAGGATCAGCGAGCCGCGAGCAAGAATTTACCGAAGATTACCACTTGCCGTTCTTACGGGAGGTATAAGAGTACCGAGCCGGAGGACTTCTTAATGAGATTAAGTGCCTCGACGACAAACACTCTTTGGCTAGATTTACATTTTATACATTTTTAAGCGGTTGCCTTACTACTATATTCCTTGCTCCGATGTCGCCTTGAATAGCCCTTAAATTCTCTCGATATATCGCGCCATTATTTAACCTCATTTTTTAAATAAACGCATAATGTGGATATATATATATATATTTTTTTTCTATGATTTTTTTTTCGTACTTTTATTTTTACTAGTACTAAAATATGGACTAAAATAAAGAAGACATAATACGCCAAAAAGGTGAAAGATAGGAACTATTTTATTGAAGGATCTAAAATTTTACTGAATACAGATCTGAAAATAATTTTGTTGGACTATCAAAATAATTATATTTAAAATTAAAATAATGATAAACAAAAAATGATAAAAATTTTTATATTCTAACAACTAGTTTGAATTTCTATCAAAATTATTTTGATCGTCCAACTAAATTATTTTCAGACCTGTACCCAATAAAATTTTAGATCCTTCAACAAAATAATTTCTATTTCTCGCCTTTCTAGCGTATTATGTCTTCCAATAAAATTTTAAATCTTTCAGCGAAATTGTTCTTTCCGTGCAATATTCAGAACAAACTTATATTTTGTTTGAATATAAGTACGTCTCATTAACTATATCCATTATAAACATATGACGCACGCACGCACGCACGCACGCACGCACGCACGCACGCACGCACGCACGCACGCACGCACGCACACACGCACACACACACACACACACACATTATATAAGAAGAAAATGCTTATTAAATTAAATATGATACAACATATTGCATTCCTTTTTCCAAATATTCCAAATTAATTGAAAAATGTAAATTTTGACACCTAAAAGCTTTCGAGATACCTTACCTCATCCAAAGGGCACCCGGCGGAAACGAGAAGCGTGTGGCTATGCAACAAGAGCAACCTCAGCAATTTATTTCTAACTTCAGCTGCCGGACTGGGAGGTGGCGGCCTGGATCTGTACACCTGAATTTTCAGGGTCGCCACCGACGTTAATTCGGCCAAAATATCTCCTACTGTCAGTAATGGTCCATCGGCAACTTTCTCCATCGGCAAAGGCTTCCAGTTACGTATAACGATACTCCCTCTTGCACTTGGTATCAGATCGCTGGAGTATCCCAGACGAACAAGTGCCTCGCCCACCAAATCCTGCCAGTAAAAAACAAAATTATCAAGATATATTTTCATATCTAGATATTTATAATAATTTTGGTCAAAGAAATACTCTACTTTTTTAAAAATTTTTTATTTGTGTGAAAATAGTGCTTCTCAGAGAAGACTTTAATCTTTTTTCTTTTAAATTTATTTTGACATTATTTTATTTAAATAGTAAATTTCTCATCGCCACCATAAAAATTTAATTTTTTAATATAGCAAATTATACTCTAAATAAGTTTTTCGATTTTTTAACTGTAACCATTTATGATATATCAATAGATAGTAAAAGTATATAAAAATATATAATAAAAGAAAATTATTCTTACCTGAAAGGGCATAGCTACCGGAATAATAACGTAAGAGTCCGTCTCCACTTGGGGACTTCGCCATTTTTCACGGCTGTTGCTCACATGGCTTTCCACAATATTGTGAATCGTCTCCACCACACAATGCACCGGTAGATTTTTCGCTGTGACAGACAAAAGCGTTTGTATGAAGTAACATACTCGGCAATCCATTCTCATTATGGATAACAATAGAGTAACGAATTTATTATGGGTAACATATTAGCTAACAATTGCGTCATTTTACGACTTGTAATTTAATTGTGTACATGTATGTAACGGATAAAAGCTTTCATTAAAAATTCGTAACCAATTTCATAGTCATCTTTGGAATTTCAACTAAGTACAAGATGTGTAATTTTTCATATAATTACATCGGTTTTTAATTAAGAAAATTTTTAATTTCTACCACGTAATTAATTTTTTTATCAATTTCGATTACAAGTTTCTTTCACGAAAATTCCTACTTTTTCTCTGACTGTTTTATCTTTAAATCATCACGGATAAATTATTTGATGATTTCTCGAAAATTTGTTGTAGTAAATCTGATTAATTTAATTCGAAAGCTAAAGAGAGTGAGAGAGATATTTCCACGAAGGCTTCGTGAGTCCACGAGAGTGCCTCAAATCATCTCGTAGTTTCAGTTGAAGCATTAGTTTCTGTACATCCGGCTGACAATAGGTATAGTCTTCGGCGTTTCGGCATCCAAATTCGAGGGGTAGGATGATTCGCGGTGCGCGCATTGAAGATCGCTGAGAGAAGACAGAGAGAAAGAGAGAGTTACGCGAAGCGCAAAAGGAAGAGAGAGAGAGAGAGAAGTTTAACTCCGGTGCTAAGCATATGCAGATCCACTCGTCTATCCCGAGACAATGGGACCTGTGCGATGGCACAATAGCTGCGATCCTTGTGTAACCCTGACTTAAGTCCGAGAGTCTATCCCACTCCAGGTCATAATCCCAGACTTCTGCGAAACCGAGGAAATGGAGTGCGAGAAGGAAGGGAGAGGGATGGTAAAAGAAAGACTGTAGAGAAGGGAAGGAAGAGGGGAAAGTTCCGCCCGCACAATTCCACTGGTTATATGGTGCCTGTATTTATCCGTTAAAGGGAATCACCAAATTCTCAACGAGATTATTGAACTTGTTGTTTACTGATATACTCGTATATATCCTGCATTGTTTGGAATGCAGAAATATATTTTTGTTACGATATCAATAGAGCAGTCGACGTCAAGTATGTCTACATAAAATGTGCATCTGTAATAAAGATATTGCAAAAAATGACGACACAATGGCTAAAGAAATTTAACTACTACAGATACTTTAACAGTGTATATTTTGTAACTTTAACAGAAATTTAGTTTAAAATTAGAAATAAGAAACAATAAACGGCAATGAAAGTCAAGCGCAATTGGAGCGCAAATTAATTATTTATTGTTTTTTTTTCAAATCATTCTAGAATCTAAACGTTTCGACTTCATTCTGAGCCATTACCGAGGAGTAAATTTAATTAATTATACATGATAAATGTGATTATTTTCTCAAGCTCTAAGTTAGAATGTAATGGGTGTATTTCTCACATTGGTTGTAAGATCAAGTGGCTTTTTGAATTCAAAAGGAGTTAAGATTACAATTAAAAGCCATGTAGTAATCACATTAATCAAATAAATAAAAATTGACATTTAAACATTATTCAATACGATATTTTTGCAGCACGATTATCTGTGACAAGTGCAAAATCAGCTATACAACAAAATGAAGATAATTTAGTTTAACATTTAATTATGATAAAGTATTCAAAATGCTAAAGTTTCAAATTTTATTGCGATAAAAAGCAATAATTTCATCTTCGTTTGGAAAAAATTCAACTTGAAATTCATAGAAACGACTATAATAGTATAATATTTCTATAATAGAATAATAGATTAAATTTTTCCTATAAATTTATTTATAAAAGTAAAATGATATTGAAATTATATTTCTTACGAACATGATAAGCTAATCAAAGTGCAATATGGATTGTATCCGATAGGTCGAATGTCTCTTGATACAAGGCGTTAAGTCTCCGTCAAAGATGACCAACAAAGGATTTACTGCCGGCGGCATGATATTAGGTATTAATGGCCGAAACTTCCATCTAATACGTTGGACATCATAGAACCCATTTCCTACGTTGCATAAGACAGGTCGTATCTGGCAGGTCCGAAGGCTGGCCAACGTCCACCTTAATCTAGGGACGTATAGTTTTCATTAAGGCGCCCCCCATCCTTGCGTCGTCTTTGTACCGGGATCAGCTGGTTTAAGGTGGGCTTTTACGCCGCAAGATTTAATCGCAGAGACATCGTATTACTCGCTCTGTTTATTACCGACGCGTTGACTTGACACAACTCTGCGATACTCGTTGTTTGATCACAAAAGTGTCCGTTTATTTATTATACAATTTAAGATCGTTCTTTCATAAACTGAAATGTGTACTCATTGTGGGGAGAATTAATTGAGTTTCCATTTTTATTTAGGAATAAAATCGAGAGACTGATTATAAAAATATATAACTTCTATATAATATATCAATAATAATCAAATAAAATTCAAAATGCATTTCTTAATTGTTTTATTAATTTGTACGCTCACAACAAAACACGTTAAAAATTTATCGTAAGGAATGCGAAAAAAGAAATGTAAGAGGTGGCAACTACTCATCCGCGAAATCTTTAATCTCTGTAACCGCAAAGACATTTCTCATTTCTGGTGCAGAACCTATCGGGCTTCCGGTTATCTTCCCACGACGGAAGTGTCATGCCGTTTCGTCTTTGACAGCTCTCGTCGAAAGATAAGATTCATCCGAAGGGCAACCCTTGAAGAAGCGAAACCAGTTTCTCTCGATGGCTCTTTTTCATCACGATGGCTTCATCTTGCGTTTCGCGTTAGCGATTTCTCGTATTGTTAAGTCTTGCCACAGTAACATCTATTTATCACTAATTTGATATACGCTATTCTCTTTTATGATAGTATGTATTCAAAATTACAAATTATCGACAATTATTTAGAAATATGATTATTAAAATAATAAATTTCATTAAAGTTAAGCATACAACAAACTAAAAAAATTAAGTTAGACAGTAAAAGAAATTATAAATAGATATGTAATAATTATTAAAATTCTCCATCAAAGATATTAAAAAATATATTTAAAAAATATTATACTAAAAAAATAGTTTACAAAATTAAAGAATAAAGCTTCCTAATATTTTGTCTTTTTTTTTCTGCTTTAAAATCCGCTTTTGTGGCCAAACGCATCGGACTCGTAGAGTGATTATGGGAGTCACAACTTTGCAAATTAACAGAACGCTCAGTTTTGCACCGAGGCGGTGGTGCAGATACAAGATAAAAAGTTGGAACATATTTTTCGGCACCCTGCTATCGCACACTCCGCACCGCCGCGATAATGGCCGCGTTCGGCACGGAAAACGCGATTTGAAGGGGGTGCGGCCAAAGAATCATCGTCGAATATTTCTTTCTGCGTCTCTTCACGACCCTCGTTTTCTGCGCGCGAAATGATTACCAGTGCGTTCCGAGATTACCGAGGATCTTTCTAAATCATTGACGGGAAAAGTACACGCCATTTAGATTCATCGACAGTGACGTTTCCGCAGCTATATCGGTGTGCTCGGATACGATTAAGCAGAGCGATGAAGGAGAGGTAGAAATGAATTTAATTTCTTGGAGATTTAAAACGAAGGAGGCAAATTAAAATTTTTTATTTAGATATTTAACACTCAAATTAAATTTAAGTGTTTAAATTAGAAGAAAGAAGAGTCATAATCCGTTTAAATGCTTGACTTTAATATTCTCGTGAGTTGAGTAAATTGTGAAATAAGTAAATTTAAAAATCTATAAATAATTTACGTAAGGTTATATGTAGTTAAAGATATCATAAAAAATTTTTAAGCATTTCTAAGTTACAGTCTATATACATACATCAGTTACTTTAATAAACAGAGTTGCATTTGTGCTTATCGAGATAAAAGATATAAGTTGTTAAAGGATATAAGAAAATTATCGCTTGTCTGACATCTCCATCTGAAATCGACTGAATGAGCGCAAACTCAGTGCAGGGACCGTTAGTCTTAAGGTTTCTTCTGCGTCTTGATGACTCGGTAATCCAAGACGACTCGACTTAATCTCTCGAAATCGAATCAGGTTACGAAGCCACGTTAAATCGTCCGAATAATACTATTCTTCTGGGCTGACCTGTGCCTGTTCATTGCGGCTGATCAGTGCCTACGGCCAAAAAACCCAATTTGCAGTTTGCATGTCCAAAGAAATGAATTGTGCCACTGGGATATCTAAGCCCAGCTGTGTGGCATGCGGCGGAATTCGCAATCCCTGGAAGTCGACTGTTTCCGTCCTCGGAACTTAGCCTAAGCGTGTGCACCAGAAGGAAAGTGTGGGTGGTTTCGGTATCTGGGGCTGATCCGGCGGATGTCGGTCTTTACAGATAAGCGACCGGCTCTTTCGAAGTCTTTATCTGCGACACCCGTTCTCTTTCTCCCTTCCCCTCTCTTTCCCTTCTCATATTTCCCCTCCTGCTCTTCCACATCTTTTTATTATTTTCCTACTAATGAGCTGTTCGGTTCATTCCAGTCAAGTTCTCGGATTAATGTTCGAGATTTTTACCATCACGTCTGTCCCATGTAACATTACGTTTAATTGATTAATCTTATCGATTGGTTCTTGTCCGTCATATATTTATGATCAATTGAAACTACTAGCTACTGATAGCCTCCAACTTTCTCGAGCGTTGTATGTTTCGCGCATGCAAAGCATGCTATTGTTCGTAAGCTCGCGTGCAATATAAGCTCTTTTGATGTTGCTAAGCTTGTCCGTTGAAAACAACGGATAAGATATAATGAGATAACCTTCCAGCTAGTGCTTATAAGATCACCGACCACGCGACGAAACCTTCTAAATCTAAATGTTAGCTGATTCATAGCGACTAGATCACGCATCGTCGCCAACGAAATATCTTAATAGCATCTATATATCTCATTTCGCATTTGTATGAACTGACATATCTAGATAATTTGCAAAAAATACAAGATTAACAGATTTTCATTTTTTATTTCAGCAGGATTATTTTATATCTCTTAATGTAAATTTCGTTATCACTATAACACTGCTGCGCAGCAACATTGCAACGATAATGAAATTTGCATTAAGAGTTACAGAATAGGCCTGCAGCTATTGAAATGAAATAAATTAAACTCTTACGACTTCTGAAATTTACAATTAACTTAATTGATAAAACGTACAATTAATTTAATTGATAATAAAAAAGAATTTTTAGAATTTTTTAATAAAATTTTATTATTTACACTCTCCGAAATTGTCGAAATATAATACTGTTGTCGAGATCTTTTATTGATTCATTATAATTTTTTCTAAAATCTTATCTCATTGCCTTACCTTTTCAACTATCAAGAAAGTTCATAAGGCTGAGATAATGTCTAGATTAAGAAACAGTTAGAAAATTAGTCTTAAGAAAAAAACATACATCCTCATTCATCGAGAATGGATTTGGTCGATCCCTTCGCCGAGGAATCCGATCGAGGTGATCGCCGGTTCGGCGAACGTACCATCACTCGCTGGAAGCAAGGGTGAAAACTTGCCCTAAGATGCTTAGAGGGTAAGCTCTTATACAACGTGGAGAATAAGAGAAGGGTGTAGTTCTCCGATACTTTACCGTCGCATTCTCTGTCTGCGCTCTTCACGCATACGCGCGTTATGCGCGTACACGCGCGACCGCGCGATTCGCACGCACACGTGTGATCGGTCCGTGTGTGCGTTTCGTGTGCGTGCGGGCAGACGCACCACCGTGTGCCCCGCGTGTGCGGAAGATTAAAATTACTTCGGTAAACTGCCTCGCGGGACGAAAGGGGTGGCGCGAAACAGGCCCCCGAAGAGGGCGAACGTCTCGTAAATTTCTTGGCTAAGAAGCTTAATTTGGATTTTCGGTAACGAGTTATTGTGAACGCCAACTCATTGGAGATGATTTAGGTGGCACCAAGGACAGGTTCCGGTCGTCTATTACCGCCGCGCGATAGACGGATTATTCCTTGGATTCTGAAGAGTAATATCTAGAAACTTCTTATCATTGCCAGGACGCATAACTGCCTGTCACTCTGAAAAGTTTCCTGGGCGGAAGTCGTGATGGTGGTAGGGAACCACGAACGCCATCACCGAAGCGCCCAATCTTCCAAATATTAACGCCCTAATCAGGAGAGACCTATCTTTATATTAGCATATTTATTGCAGTGAATTTAAGAACTCATATCACATTCTAGCCGAATTTATGAGAACGAAGAAGGGATAATATTTCAATTTATGTACTTATATATATATATATATATATATATATATACTTGTTCGGTAATGATTTGGAGAAGAAAAGAGACAGAGAGAAAATCCAATTCTACAATATATTCTATAAATTTGAAATAGAACAATAGATCATGCTCAATTATACTAAACACAATCTTAATATTAAATCTTAATATTAAAATCATTTATCACTTCATATTGATATAAATGCATAGCTTCTCTTCTTTTAATTTCAATATTCCATTAAAAAATTTATTAATCACGGTGCAGTAATTCTAAATTTGAAACCTAAGGACTTTATCTCTTTCAAATGACGATTTAATTCAAAAAGTTATTTAAGTACAACGGATAATGCTTAGACTAAAAATAAGATAAACTAAGAATAGATACGTAATGCAAACTTAAATGTTCCGGATTAACATGATTCCGTATATATAGTGCTTCTACGATGTCACAATAATGACGAGCGCGAACGAAATAAGAACGAAATAGCGCGCAATGACTCGGTCTGACAAGCTGATTTAGGAACAGGATGGAGTCCTGCGCGAATCCTCAGAAGGAAGAGAGCTGATCCTTCCGGCGACCGGAGGAGTCCTGCAGAATGACGTAGTAATCCCGGGGGAGAGCCTCGGCCTTAGCCTTAGCTTAAGCCATGAGGGTTTGCATATACGTGGAATAGGGCCGACACTAAGACATCGGGCACATCCACGGCGTGCATGTGTCCTTAAAACACGGATATGTGCGCAACGAGGCACTGGCGCCGCCTAATCCACGAGGGTCTCAAGCAAAACCCGAATTCCCATTGGCTGGAGGAATACTAACGGATTTGGCTATTCCAGTCGCTCTGACCGATCTGAAATATTTAGCTGGATCGACTTGGTCGGGGACAGGTCGAGAAGTGAGATCAAACAAGCTCGCGAGTGTACTCGGCGCATCAAGGGATTATGGGTGCAAGACATGCTCCTTGAAGCGACTTGCTCGTGTGACTTGCATTTTTCGCGATGATCTGATATAATGAACATCATATTACTGTCATCTTATGAAGCTGGAATCACAAACGTTAAACAGCTTCTTAATGATCGTGTTTACCAACTGTCAATTAATTATGATTTTTTATTAATTAATGAATTTTTTGTGCAACTAGACTAAATGACAAGTATAACTAATCGCATCACGTGCGGTTTTCTCCCCAAGCTTCAATGGCATTCAGAGTGCAAGAGTTAATTGAAACACGGTTGCTGGATGGTTCTTTTAAACAATGACGGCGTTTTAGCGACATTGTGTTAAGGTTATACGTAATCTTCGACGGTTTCTTCGGGGAGTAACTAAGATCGAAGTGAGGAAGCGAGAATAGGAGGAGCGGAGAAAACGGCAGGCACGGCAGTCGCGAGAGCAGAGGATTCGTGATAGAAGGGTGAAGCTTGGGGAAGGGTAAAAGGGGAGGGTTAAAGGGCTCCTTAGCGGAGATCTTAGGCAAATCCAGCGTGAAATCGCATCAGAACATCCCCTTGCCAAAACCACCACTTACTCCTACCATCTTCGCCCAGTATCTGCGGTGTATCCGCCTAAGGAAATTCTTACTCTTACTTCTTCGACCCTGGTCACGAAGGTCGCGGCTAAAATTCGACATCCTGCTACAAGCGTGAGAGTCGCGCCGCAACCCTTTCGAAGAACATCCCCACATTCACACATGGTATTCCCAAATTCGTGTCCCCGTTCAATACAATGACAATAATTAAATGACAATAATTAAAAACTACCATCCAAATCTCTAAATCAAATGAATCCCGATAATAAATAATCAAATTTAATACAGTTAAACAACAATTTACAATTTATACACAGAAAGAACAATTTTATTGAAGTATTTAGAAATTCAGTTAGATACAGATTTGAAAATAATTTTGTTGGACTAGCAAAATAATTATGTAGGAAACTCAAGTATGAGCAATTCTGCAAAAAGTTTTGACAAAAAGATTCAAGCAATCAGCTTGAGCTCCTACATAATATGTTGATTATTAGCTCAACAAAATTATTTTCAGATCTGTATCTCGGCAGCTATATTTCGCAATATTTGGCTGCTTATTTTTCGGAGAAATCGATCCTTTCACATGATTCCGTCGTCCGCGATGAATTTAGAAGTGGTTTATCTCAATCTTCGTCACTCTGCCGAAGGTAGTCAGTTTCTGACGATCTGACAGTTACAAGCGGACAATTACTCAAAGCGGCTCTCTTCTTCTCGTCTTTTCTTCTCTCGTCGTATCTCGTCCCTCCGTTCCGACACATCTCTCTATCCTTCTCGCCGCGATCGCAGGGAATATCCCGAGCTCTGCTCTCTTAATCAAAACACGGAGAGAGAAAAGACATTAAAAGCCGCATCGAGACTTGCGTATCTCGCCTCGAAATAGAGTTCTGGCCGACCAGGGAAGATAAGACTCCCCCTTGGAGCTGCTCTCTTTTCCGTCGTTCTCTTATAGGATCGCTCTATATGCGCGCTCTATTATTACAATACATTCAGATACGCCTGCGAGAAGTCGCGTGTGATTTTCGCCTGGTGAGAAGATTATGTCAGACCCCGACGAAACGGAAAAATGTTTCGGCCCGCATGATAAACCGTGACAGATTAGCGTAGGGGTCGCGAGCGGCCAAGTGTAGCGTCTTTTTACGCAATTTCCATACGAATGAGTCTGCGTGACACAGTAGCACAACGTTCATAAATAACGTCATTAAATATGTTACGTCATTAAATGCAATCTGAAATTCTATGTATCGATCAACATATTATTATATTATATTAGCCCAAATATAGAAAATGTACGTGATATTTCTTAGCATAGAAGAGATATTGAAGCACAGTTTCTCTACCATTATCTAATTATACTTTAGCTAATCCTACTGATATTAAAAGCTACTGCATTTCATAATTGGATTTAGTAATAATGCTACCTATAGTTAGATGAAGTCGCATTGAAGTACGCGGTTTGCTGATTAAAATAAAATTAAGCATATATTAGAAACGTACAATTCTTATAGAAGTTAAGAACAATGAAACGGAATATCTTGATCGCATGACGTTTTCAACATGAAATTGAGCGAAGCAACGCGAGACTCGAAAGAGCAATGTTCCGTCAGTCGTTTCGATTTCGTTTAACGATCCGAAGATCCGCAAATCTCTGCGCGCTCCTGATGACCATTCCCGCTCCTGATGACCCGAAATCAACGAGCTCGATGCAACGAACTCGTTCATACTGAGTCGCGATCGTTAAGCCCGGCCACTCACACGCACGATCCCGACTTGCGCTTTCTTACATGCATGACGGGGAACTAGATCTCCGTTCGAATACATCCAGGTGAATACATAATGTGTAATCCCCGGGGTATGCGGACTCGACGTCTTAGGCTAATCTTGTTAGGCCTTGTAAGCCTCCGGCTGACCCTATAGAGCAGACTTTTAATCCCTTAACACGCTACGCATACGGAGATTTTGCATAAGAAAGAAATAGGATTGTTCTGCCTTCGTCGAAGGCGACGAGGCGCGTCTTGCGTTGTCTTGCGCGAAGGGGCTGCTTTCCATTCGGTTTCTATCAGTCACTGTTCAGTCTGTACTTTTATTTCTAACTAGTTTTTACAACTCTATTTTATTACTGACCTTTTCGGTTAGGCTCGTCTTAATATGTTCTTCGGCATTAAAACAACGTTAATTACTCTCTAAATCTGAATTGTAAATAATTACTGTGACATCAGTCCCAATTATGTCAATGGATGAATTTATAGTGAAATTTAACTGAAAAAAAATCAATAAAATTTAGAATCTCTAAGATCTCTAGAATCCCTAGTTAACTTTTATTTAATGTATAAATTTAATGTATGCAGTATTCAAACTGTGCAAAAATATCAAATGTGCAAAAATATCAATATTTTAATTATAATGATGCTCAAACTTCCTTTCTTTTTCAGTTGAATTTCACTAATTCAAAATTAGAGAATAATATTAAAAATTGGAATTTGTACATGTGGGAAAAATGATCAAGTTGATTGATATCTTTGTTACTTCTAATGCATTTTTTTTAAACAATTGCCATTTTAGCATCAAAGCATTTTACACAATATCTAGATAATATAAAATTACAATAAAATTATGAAAACGCGAGATTAAAAAATGAAATCATTAATATAATATATGCGGATTTATAACGTAGTCTCGTTATAAACCGTGAGATATTCAAATAATACGCACTCTGAAAGAATGCTAATGCTTTTCGTTGATCTGCATCGGCTAACGTATGCGCGCAACGATGCGCTTCGCGAACGAGCGCGAAAACGCGCATGATGTTTCAGCAAGTGATTAATGCGCGCCCCGCTATTCTCTCTTTCTCTCTCTCTCTCTNCNTCTCTCTCTCTCTNTNTCTCT
>NW_012130134.1:1066774-1068897 GCF_000143395.1 Atta cephalotes
AACCGGTAACGGACGGCCGGAAACCGGAAACCGGCCGACTAGTAGTAGTTTCGTTACGTACGTAACGTAGTAGTTAATTAGTCGCGCCCGCCTCTCTCTCTTCTCTCTCTCTCTCTCTCTCTCTCTCTCTCTCTCTCTCTCTTTCTCTCTCTCTCTTTATATCGTGATACGCGGAATTGAAAAAGAAAGTACAAAAATCGGCTACGCAGCTGTTGCGAGCGGAAGACAAATGGATTCCCGGAGTACCAATCGTCGCCGGCGAAACTTTAAATAATAATTAATGATGATTACGGCGTAATGTGCTTGCATTCGAACAATGCCGATAAGTAGCGGTCATTGTCAATATCATTTTAATAATCGTGCCGCGCTTCAGAATAGAAATCGCAGACACGTGTCTCATAAAAGGTTGTATCAAAAATTGCTTCGTATAAATTCAATGTTTCATATCGATGCTCGATTTGAACAAAGCCGAAATCAACTTTTCCTCAATAAATCTTCAATCTTACGTAAACAAATAATCGTATAGTATAATTAACAATGGCATTAATTAACTTCGTCATCGGAAACTTCGATATCAAGAACGATTTAACGATCCGATTAGCCAGGAAAACAAGTCTTTTCCCGAAATGAAATTCCGTGAAAGCGATGGTAAATCAATACAAATTACTTTTACGATTTCGCGATAGTGGGTGTATTGTATTGCTACTTATATAAAATTCGATATATAAATTTGATATATAACATACAACGCCAGTTAACAAATCCTATTAAAAATAGATGCGAAAGACCGAGCCACGTTCACGGCGAGCCGACGTAGTGTGGCTCGCTGTTGCATTGGTGCATAACGCAAGATGCTTGTGAGATACCGTCTTGTATTTATATTTATAAGAGCCTTAGAACATTAAGGTTCTCTCTGCCGACTATTGAATGCACAATGGAGTCCAGCGAGTCGCGCGGCTTCATCTCTCTGATCCTCGTCGGGATAATTAAAAAGGGAGCCATTTCGACAATTCGGCTTATGAGAAGCCTCCCTTTACCAACTTCTTTACTCTTCTTATATATTTTGATTATGTATTGCACGATATTATAACTGCAAAAGTCTCGCTTAATCGGCAAGTAACAGTTCTTTTCGCTTATTTAGCTTATTACATAGCTTGAGAATCATAGGATTGATATGAGCTATCGAGATTAATTCATCACTTTGATGACTGATCACAACTCGTGACTTTGATTATTTAATCTGTTTTGTTCTTTAGAATGCAAATCACATTGGAAATATTTAAAGATGTTTTAAGAATTAAATTTGATAATTGCAATTTTGTTATAATTAAAATAACATTGGGATTCATCATTATCCACAATAATCGCAAAATTAGCAAATATCGTTTGATCATTATTGTTATATATCTATAAAATAAAGTAATTCCGATAATAGTATAAATATAATTAACTGCTCTCTACTCTTTTCAATCGTGGTATAGCGCATAAAAGTGTAAATCGTATTCAACTTAAAAAAATATCTGACATAAAAGTCAGAGATGCTTTATTGAAAAAATCATAAACTAAAACTTCACATCACGCCAAAATATTTGAGCAATTTTAATTCATTTGATTTATGCGACTATTTGATTTCTCGGTGCAACTTATTATGGTCAATTCGCAGCGATTCATCTCAATGGCGATGCTGTAAATAGATTCGAATTACTTGTCATGTCGCTTAGCCATTCTCGATGTTTTAATGATTATTACCAGTCGGTTGAGAAGCACCTCCCGGCGACATCACCTGCCCCGAGTCTGAAAGAGGAGAAAGATAAATCGAAAGCAGGATGCAGAGGCGTGGATTTTCGCGGAGGCTGGCGAGCGAACGCACACGATTTTGTACACACATACAAGCATGCTTTCGCGCAGTACATACAAGAGAAACAGGGTATGAGAGAGAGAGAGAGAGAGAGAGAGAGAGAGAGAGAGAGAGAGAGAGAGAGAGAGAGAGAGAGAGAGAGAGAGAGAGAGAGAGAGAGAGAGAGAGAGAGAGAGAGGAGGAGGAGGAGGAGGAGGAGGTACGGAGGTAGGTACGGTACGGTACGGTACGGTACGGTACGGTACGTACGACGTACGTACGTACG
>NW_012130134.1:1068917-1081517 GCF_000143395.1 Atta cephalotes
GAGAGTAGAGTAGAGAGAGAGTAGAGAGAGNGANAGAGAGAGAGAGAGAGAATGGGAGATACGCGTGAAGAGAAAGAGAGACCAGGAGAGGGTGACGAGGGTGACGGAGCGAGCGGAAAGGTGAGGTCGGTGGGATCGCCGTATACCTACACGCATCGCGATATAACACGTCGGAGTTAATGCCACTAACACAACGCCGCCACCTTCGGGGATTATCCTACGGGGGATATTTTTGATCGTGCAATAATCCCTAATACGATTTACACAGCTCGTGCTCGCAGGGACGCACGCAACAGCCCGACTAGTCGGTAACGATTCGGCCGGTTGCACCTGATCGTTATTCCAGGTGCCGGGCGTTTCGTTTTAATCATTAGAAGCGTTAGCACAAAAATACAAACAGCCATATTTGGTATAATAGACAATGATTAATTTCGAGCTGGAAAAATGCGCCGGCCGTTTAGTGACGACGGAAGAGGACGATTCGTTCCTGTTGAAAAATAATCTTGTGCGTTTGGAAAAGCGAAATTCTTTTCATTTATAGAGAATGTTACGAAAATGTTAACGTAGGATAAAATCGCGTAGAATCATCAACAATGCAAAGGCAAAATACATACGAGAGAGATACATGTATCCTTCTTGTTTTTACGAGTAAAGCGCTAAAAAAAAATAGAAAAAATGAATACGACTTAATTATAATTTCCAATTGTATTGCACAGCGCTATCAAATTAATGGGGTGATAGTATTTAATGGACTTAATCCATAGCGGAGGGATGTCTCTATATGGAATATTAAATCACATTACAATGATCATGCCCATCAATTCAACTTTAAAGCAGATAAACTTAAATCATTGCAAATGTTGCATCCACTTGCTCTTTCAATTGTGCAGAAATTATCTGTTCCAGCTGCCGCATTCTTATGATTTACAAGATTACTCGTATGATACTGTATAGTACGGCAACGGTACAGCAGCTGTAACATATATTTCTCAGTAACTGAGACGTACGATTATTGCATCTTAACTAACATCTCAACGTAAATCAATTCGATACTTCTACTGTTGTGCGCAGAAATGTGTACACTACACTGTGCGAGTTTTTATTTTTTAAATGTGTCTCTGCTGTTATTGTTCGTTATTTTTGCAGTACTTTCGAGAAACAACGAGAACACGAAATTTGCACCGGTCGAGAGGTATTGACAGGCGGAAA
The DNA here is from genome assembly GCF_000143395.1 of Atta cephalotes. Lineage (NCBI taxonomy): Eukaryota > Metazoa > Arthropoda > Insecta > Hymenoptera > Formicidae > Atta > Atta cephalotes. Next base: position 1,070,127 of record NW_012130134.1, read on the forward strand.
GAATCAGATGAGAAAGAATTCCTGAGGCAATTGCTCGTTCCTTTAAAACACTTTCGTGCTAATCGGCCGCGCGTTGTCATCTCGAATCGACGTAGGAGAGCTGATGATAGCAAGTGACACTCCCCGCCCGGTCGTTAGAGCACCGGATAAAGATAAGTGCCGACCCTTCTCTCCTCCTTCATCGTCTTCTTCTTCTTCTTCTTCTTCGGCTTCCTTGGTCGCGGCCGAAGATTAAGCCGGCACCCGTGGGCGCTGACCCGTGAAGATAACCGACGTGTATTCCCTCTAAAGCCGTCGATCGGCTCTCCGCGCGTACATGCGTGCCTCTCGCGCGTAAGCCGCGGCTTTTTTATCAACCCCTGACGCGCGGTATACGGCTCGTTGCATCGTCGACTTTCGGATTTCCAGGCGTCGTCGTCGTTCGTTGCACTTTGATCCCTGTAACGCGTCCGTCCGTTATGACGCGCGAGGAATCAACGCCTCGATAACACGCGCGCGCGCGCGCAGGGGAGAAGGAAGACCATCAGAAGGCAAAAGATTGACAAGGATGACGGGTAACGGATCATTTCTTGCGACCGGCAGCACAACAGATTTTCCCCTTATCAAAGGATTACTCATCTGTCGAGAAAAGGCACGTGCATGCGGATTACTTCGTTATACTTCAGCTCCAACAACGCAATTGAGTCACGGTCGCGATCGTGATCACTGATTTCGCGGATCGCGCTTCGTCTTTTTGCAGACGTTCTTCTCTCTAACCAGCGGTTAAAGTTTCTTTGATAGCATCAAGTATATTAAAATTTTAATATATAACGCGTCTAATTTTTATATATAGCCTGCAGTTATAATTTCAAATGTGATACATAAGCAACTTATCTTATAAATTGCATAAATCTCATATTTTAAAGTTAATTAATAAAATTTTATATTCAAATAACATATCTTTGTAAATAATTGTATAAGTGATTCATTTTATATTTCTTCTATCATTTGTATGCATGTATCTATCATTTAAATACATGCATTTATTTAAAAAAATTTCTTAATATTATTATCACTGCAAAAACAGAATATTCTGAATGCAAAAAAGAGAGTAATAATAAATCTGCCGTTTAGCGATTAAATCAAGGTTGCGTATCTTTCTGTATTAAACATGGCGCCAGTTTATTTGTAAACCTCACAAAAATTTTACAACTCACGTTTCAGAATCAAGGCAAACAAAAATTACGTTCACAGATCCGATAACGCAAAGGAAGACTATGAGTGAGATAACGCGGAGTAAAATCAGAAGTGTGATAAATAAAGACGAAGATTTGAGATCGAGGAGAAACGAAATTATAATACACCGGCAAATAGGCGCCAGCCGCGTTTCAAATGTTACAATATTAAGCAACGGATCGCGTTATCGCTTCGCGCCAAGGACGAAGAAAATCTCTTCCTGCCGATCCCGATTCGGTCTCTCGCCATGAAATTAATTCAACTCGCGCCACGCTGTTCTCTACACATTCGACATGCCAATCGATGACAATCGCACGCCGCACTACGGCATTGTCCGTGTGCGCGACAGTATAGTATTACGAAAGTGCGCTTTTAATCCCCCTCGAGCTAAAAATCAATAGCGTGCCCCCTTGATGGTTAAAACCTCCCCCGGGATAAGCTCGGGCTGGGACCGTAGTTAAATAAATCCTGGATCAAAGGATAAGTCCTACCTACCGCTCTCTCTCTTTTTTTTTATTCGCATATACTTTCTCGACCCTTCTCGCGCGTTTCCCTCCCTTTCCTCACTCTCTTTTCCCGCGCTTTTCCATCCGCCGCGGATTATTACCAAGATCATAAATTATGAATCTTAACCAGTTCGACCAAGTGAAATTATTTCCCATCCCTCTTTCTCTACCTTCCCTGCGACGGGTCTGTCCCTTTATTCGCCCGACTATGACGGCTAAGCAGGAAGATCGAGATTTGTGACGGTCCCCATTCGACGGAATTAAGATCATGTTCCATCCTTTTTTACGCCACAAGTTCCTTTCTCTCATCGCTTTTGCTCGATCCGGGTTTGCTTACGCGCGCTTCTCTTTCATCGTCGCCATCGTTCGCAGCCCGTTCGCGAGCTTTAATCTCGGATTATTTCGAGCCAGGATCGGGGATTAATTCGAGGAAGAGTTGACTTATTTGCAAACGACGACGACAACGATGGCGCCTTTTTGAGGTGCGATTACCGACATTGAGTTTATCAAGTTTGCAAGAAAAATTAGTGGCTACTTTCACCAAGGTCAATTAGCTGTAACCAGTAGTTCTCTTTATCATCGTTTAATTTTTACTCCGGAAGGAGATGAAGAATTAGTTAAAGATCAAAGTTAGCCGGCGAAACCGTGAAGCCAGTCGCAAACGATAAAAGGATCCCTGATTAATGAATCTTTCGTTGTCATCGATGGTGCGCTCGATTTGAATTTTTAAAAGAATACATGCTTCCTCCTTCTCCTATAAACGTTTGAATACGAAAGCAATAGAAAGGGACACCAAGATTTTCTAACGAGCTTTCTAAGGATACTCGAGTCCTTAAGTCAGCAGGGAAGCATAAAAGGAATCGAAAGTTTGTACTACGCGTCGTAGAATCGCCGGTCGCTCCCGAGATTTCCGTTGAATTCGAAGGGCTTTTTGTACCAGGATCTTATAGGGTAGACACGACGAATCTCGGTGGTGTCTTAGCGGAAGAAACGCACGCCAAGATAACTACTGGCGAGACCTCGTTGATCCTGGATTTAGACGGAGTTTAGGGCGTTTTCATATCAGGAGTTCATGATTACGCATTGACGCCTGTTCGCGCCTTTGTTCCTAATGGCAGGATCACCTGAGGGATCATCCCAGTTTTAAGTATCTGTCGACTTACGTATCGACCGAACAATTTTGTAACGACGCAGAGAGATTTCTTAATGAAAGGATTATACCGTCGAAAGATCAAACTTGACTTTCACATTTAGTTAAAATAAAATAGCATTGATAGAAATTATAATCAATCGCTTTTCGCAATCAGATTTTCCATCCAATTTAATATAATAGCTCTTTTAATTTTTATAAATTCTAAATTAATATTCTAAATTTTTAATTTTTATAAACAAAAAACTTTTAGATATTGCAAAAGCGTATACTTTACACGCAATATTCTTCTCGGAATGATGGACGCAACCTCGCGTGCGTAATTATTTTTTTTTCTAGAAATACTTGAGATTTATAGGGTTGCACTGTTTCGTAAACAGCGTAAAATATTACAAATATAATAATAAAAGGATCATATATTTCGTCCTCCTATTGTAGCGCGTGATATTGCAAGCGGCTACAGATCACATTTATTCGTCCTGCGAAAGAAACGCGTTTTCGATTTCTGACCGACTGTACGGGATTTCAGATTAGCAAGTTCCTCCACTTCCGTTCGACGGATTTGTCTAGATTTACCAGAGGTTTTGCCATCAGGGCACTAGGACGTAAGTTTTCCAGCCAGTTCGCGCGTGCAACACTCACCAGAATCCTGCCAAAGGATCCTCCGTATCCTGTCGCCCTGGTACCGTTCTAACTGTATATCCACTCAAAATCGTTCGCAGCTTTGTCTGCCTACGCAAACCCAGATTTCGTCGTCTTCCATCCCCATGCCTGTTGCTGGATGATGGCGGGTCAACATCCCTGTCGGCTCCCCACAATATCCCATGAGAATGTGGGTAAGGCCATCGTGTGACCTCTCCGTGCCAGGGGAGTATAACACAGGGAAAGGACCGGGAAGGAAACGACGTATTGCGACGGGGGTGTCAAAGAAACATTCGGGGTCGACTGCTCGTTTGGTAAAACAAGTGTATATAAGAAAGTTAGATATTTAAAATAATACGCGCGCGATAAATAGGGAGAAGACTTTCTGAACATTTTGACACAAACAGAGAAAAAACTAAAAAGAATGGTCGAAATGTCGAGCAGTGTCACTGCTTGACGTTATATGAATAGGCGGTGTTAAAACTTTATATATTCAGAATTTAAAATCGAAATATCCAGATATAAAGATTTATGTATAAAACTTTTTGTATAAAACATATTCAAAGAAGATTTATGAGTACTTCAGTACTCTCTTTTTTAATTAATAAAAGAAAGGATACGTTAATTTATAAAAAAATTTATAAAAATATGAATTGTTTAATTTTTGTCATTTTTTTTTAAATGTGTAAATTTATGAAACGCATAAACTGTATTTTTCCAAGTTAAATTTACTCTCTTGTAATTTCTGTATAAATCCATGAAAAATCCGAAATAAAAAAACCAATTTCAACTTCTAATTTTTCATCTAACATTTTCTAATATTACAATTTTCATCTAATATTTTCTTATATCATACGTATAAAATTCACTTATTTTTATAATGCTTCTCTAATCATTTAAGAATAAGCAAAGATGAAATCCATAATTTTAAACTAATCTATAATTTAATTTTTAACGGAGCAAAAGAAAACTCAATTTCCGAAGTTAAAGTCATACTTTCAAAGAAAAAGAGTAGCTATATCTTTCTTCTAAAATAGAGAGAATTTATCCTTTTAAAAAGATTAATATCAAGCCGGTCCTTCGATAAACGAGGGTTGTTTACCGAGGGACCAGGAGAGCATCGGTGACAATGCTATTATTTGTCTAATGCCATCTGAACGCAGAAGCGACCGAATAGTCTGTATTCTCGATGACTTCGTTGCAATGATCAGGATTTCATTTTTGGTACTGGAGGTATAAGTTTGTCCGAGGTTTTCAGAAAGAGCGAGGAGCCGACACATATGCATCCGATTTGCGCATCTTTATTGCCTTCTGGCTTTCGTAATACTTTTTAATTGAATTGAATTAAAATAGATATTGATACGGGAAAAAAGAGAAATTGTTTCGGTTTTAAATAAACATGACTTTTTTCCATAATTTTTTGAAGATGCTTTTTTGTTTTTTCTGTTTTAATTTTCGAATATTCTTTTCTGTAATTTAATTTAAAATTTATATATATATATATATATATATATATATGTATGTGTATATATATATATATATATATATGTATGTATAAAAAATATATAAACTTTATATGTATTAGATATCAATCGACAGATTTTGACTGATAAATATAATTTATTATATTCTTTCTTTATTGAGCATACTTATTAATTTATTATATATTAATTTAAAAAGCTTTATATTGATTTTTTGATTTCTTAACTATGAGTATTGTTAAAAATGTAATCGGATGTGTAAAGCTGACGAATAATATTTAACATTGTAAAAATATGAGTGCTAAATATATTAAAACACATTAATTTACATTTACGTCGCGTTTGAAATTGTCTCTGTCGTAATCCATAATGAATTAACCAATCTCAGAGATTATATAACCCTGGCGTTTTGTTTGGTGAGGCCGCTTTGAGGATTAGTAAGTCTAAGTCCTAAATGACGGGATTATATAATCCAGCGGATTGCTTACGTTGGGCTTACTTGAAAGATAGAAACGGCAATTAATTTGCTATCAATATGAATTTCATGCGTACTGATAACTACATTTGCATACATTTATTTTCAAATATTAATATCTTAGAGAGTTATTCCCCTGAGGAACGACTACCGTCACATATTATTTTTTCCAATTTGTAATTATAAATTGTTGCAAATTTATTTTTATGTATATATATGTATATTAATTACATCACATACATTAATAATTGCATCACTGTGTTATAAATATTTATTTATATTTTTATTACAAAACCTAATCGTATCTATTTAGGTCTAAAAAATACGTCTTCATCAAAAAGCTTTCTAAGTGGCTTAAATCTTTACGTTGTGATGTATGCGAGTGATAACCTATTGACGACAACAACTCCCAATTGGACTTATTTTTTACTTACACGATGCAATATATCATCGTCGCATTAACCGCATTGCCCTCCATTTTTGCCTTCACAGAAGTCGAACATCACTTATTCGATTTGCCTTGTAAAACAATTAAGTAGAGATGATAACGTAGAGATCCCGAATAACAAACAAGAATAGAGACATAATTAAGACAGCTGACACCGAGAAAAATTTATCTTTCTTAACTACATCTCTTTATACTTTTTATGTTATCGAAATCATGTATCTAATTCATAATTCTGAAGAAGAAAAAGATAAGAAACAAAAACTGCGTAGATGAGACAAACATGAAAGATTTATAACTCTCGAATTTAAATACTAAATTTAAACTTCCAAGATTAAACAACGACTTGTCCAACGAAAGCTACGATTCTGCACCGCTAATTACTGCGCAGGTTCTTCATCCATGTATTATCCCTCTCCTCCGATCAGCCACCGGTTGCTAGGATTTTTTTCACGACTCTCGTGCGTAAACAACTAGCAGGGTAACATACGCATTCTGCTGGATTCTATGGTCCTTCGGGAGTCACAATTCGGTCGGCTGGCAGAGGGAGATAGAGAGCGAGCGGCCGGGGGGGTAACCAAACGAAGCGGATGCAAAGGGAGAAGAACGAAGAGGCTCATTGATGTGAGAGAGAGAATGAGAGAACGAAGGGGAAGCGAAAGGGTGCGTGCGCGGCACATGCGTAAGAATGCCACGTCCTAGCGTCCTGCTGTCCTGATCGCCGGGGTCCTACAAAAGCCCTTATTTGGGTCACGGGGCATTTCGAGGGTCCGGGACAGGATGTGAGACACCTTCCTATCGCTTCTGCTGTCCGGTCAGCGAAAATAAGGCGACAGGTATCGGACAAAGGACCTCATTTGCATATTTTTCGGCAAGAATAGAGTCGAGCCGAGGCGATGACCGAATAGGCGTTTCGCGACGAGGCCGAGAACTGACACAACGCGGCTACTCAGCGCCGGGATATGCGCTCCTGATACGAGAGACGTCTATTAGGCCTATAAATTATCCACTGCATCGATCCAGAGAGCAATATTACGACAGCTCGAGGCGATGGCTGATGAAAAAGGCACAGCGATAGGTATAATCGGGTCAACGGAATATATGTGCTTATAGATGATAAAAAGAAATGAATCGCATTGTATCACGATTGAGAGTTGTTAATTAACGTCTAGAATAATGAACACTACATTCGCTTTATGAAAGATGATTTTAATCGCGATTTAGGACCATTTCGAATGTTTTTCTGATCCACATCTTTAAATTACTCTGAATAAGAATGTTATGTATTATAAGATTTATATTTTGTGTATATTTAGGGAATAGAAGGTACTGCTATTCATTCATTGAAATACAATACACACACAACTTTTTTTATATTTTAAGTTTATGAGATATCATTTCACAATAATATTTCATATGTAATTATGAATTTATAAATCCAGCTGAGTGGGTAATCAGTCGATTATGAATTACGAAAAACGAAAGCATGCTCTAAATTGAAACAGCAAACAAATAGTTGCAAAATGTGTAGTTGAATCCATTAGCTAGTTGAAGAAAATAAAAAAATAGCTGAATATTTATAAATCGGGCAAAGATTTAAGGCTCCTGAGTAGTCGCGGCGGCCATGTTGGAATCGTGACGTTAGAAGCGAGGAATGACACGTAAATTTATGCTGCAATTTATAAAAGACAATTTGGATAAATCTAAATGACGAGATTGCTTTAAAATATCTGTAAAAATGGGTAGAAACTGTCCTTTTCTCCCTTAATAGTCAGTAAATAGTCATAAAAGGTAGGTAAAGTGAGCCTAATTTCGGGCAAAAACACACGATTTGAACAGCTGTTGAACTGAATAAAATATACATATCAAATTTCTCAGGATATAGGACTATAGTTTCTGCCCATTTTTAGGACTTTCATAAGTATGAGACATGTCACATTTTCACAATTAAGCAAATAATAACGAAATAGCATGCAGCACAAATTCGTCGTCAAAACGTCACTTTTCCACGCCTATAAGTTCAGCCATTTATCGTGGAGAGGCGCTGTAACACACATACAAGGACGAGCCCATGTCATGTGCTCACTTTCGGCGCGCCGGGAGTACATATGTACATAGGCTTGTGCTTGTGTGTGACTACTGATTTCGCCACATTTCACCAGGCCGCTGACTGATTTTGAATTGCATGCTGACTACTCAGGAGGCTTAAATACTTCTGATGTAATCATGAATATAATTAAATTGTAAATAAATTAGACATCAAAGAATTCCTTAACATTAACAGTATTTGAGTATGTCCAAATTTGTCCAATTTTGAAATAAAAATTGAAGAATTCTTAGAAACAAATTTTAAAAGCAATACTTACACATTATTGTATGTAAAAAATTATGTTTCTTAATATTCATAATATATTAGAAATATTATTCAATTTTTAACGCATCACACATAAATATTTTTATGGAAACAATCATATTAAAAATGTATTTTATGAAAGAACTTTTTGCGGCTATAAGTATTTGCTATGCTATTATAAACTTTTTCTTATTCTTCGATAAATCTATATTTTGCGCTGCAGCATTGTTTTGTAATTTTAACAAAATTTAACATTTTCGTTATAATTTGTTTTAAATTTGTGTATTTATTCTAGTATCTTCATAAATCTAAAAGTAAAATAAGTATCACAACAACAAAATGTTGGCATTAAAAAAAGCAATATCGCCATTTACATATTTAGTTCAGCACATTTAGTAGAGCAATGTTATACAATACTAATGTAAGTGATCGATAAGAGAATGGATGGGCGTTTAGGAAGGTAAAAAAGGGTAGTGGATGACCCTTGAGCAACAGGAACGCAGAATCTTGCGAAAAGGAGAACCTAGGGGTTCGTGGCCGCGTTTTAGGAGTCTGGAAAACCGGGAATCCAAAAATCCGCAAGTAACAGGCCTTCATATCTCGCGTCGCGAGCGCGGCAGTCACTTTTATGCCTTCTGCGAGCCTGATTGCCGCCTCAGTTCCTTATCCCAATTCTCTTGCGCGGGATAACGTGATCCGATCCGATTTTATGATCTCACGCCTAATGCAGAATCCTCACGCGACGAAACTTGACGGCGCTTTCTTGAACGAGCAGAAACTCGAGGTGTCACGTGTGCCTCCTTCTTTCGTGTCCTCGCACGTAGAGCAACAGGCTAACGCCGCTTCTTCGATAACACGCACAAAGGATCTGCACGTGTCCCATGATCCTCCTCAATACCTCCTGCTATCCTGGCCCACGAAACTCGCTGCAATAATCTCCTGGGAAGTTTCTATCCCGATCAAGGAGATAAACGTTGGCGGGGTCGCGAGACATGATAATCTCCTTTATTTGAAGGACGAGCTGAAGAGAGGACCAAATTTACCCCATGTACACGTGCGATCGTTTGATCTAATTTCGTTTCCAGATAATGTCGTGCTAATGTAATGATATTATAAAGGAGAGAACGCAAGCAAATAAGTAAGAAAATTAGATCGTGATTCAATTTCAAGAAATTAACCTAGAAATCAATAAAAATGTTTCTCTATTACAGTCTTTTTCTTCTTCTTATATAAAAGTAGATTTCTTTAATAAAAAATGCTATTCAATATTATTCATGCTAATTATCATATAATTATGTATCTATATACTGATAATAAAAGGCATTATGCATATGCGATGTATGCAAAAAACCAAGCTTTCTCGAAAAATTCGCTTGAAAATTTCATATGTTCTTTTTTCAAAGCAAAGGATTATGAATTAATGTCGTTTTATTGATATGTGAATCGTTAATTCCGAATTCTCGACATAACCCGTTATTTCTATGTTCAACGCGAATTTTCGGCTTGTCGTTACATATAATTTATTTGCCACTGTAGCGTTGTACGTATAATCTGGGATTAAGCGACAGCGGCGTGGTGATAATCAGAATTTTGTTAATAGTACTGCAAAAGGCTCAAAGCCAGCGGACCTTGATATTACTTGGCGGTGATAAAGCGCCGCAATCCCGAAATTCCACTGTATCTTTATTATACAAGGACTTTCGGACCCGAGTGGGAAATGCTGAAAAGTCATGTGACACATGGCAAAGACATTAAATCTTTTTTATGAATCATTTATTACAGCGTATTCGGCATTACATAATCCAAGGTCACAATCCTTAGATTTATCGCCGGAGACGCCACGAGGTTTTAGACTCTTTAATCCCAAGGTGCGCCGCGGAGACAAAATAGCGGGATTATACAAATCCTCGCGTCGCTTAATCCAGGATTAAGATTATGGTCATAGACCGACGACCTCTCGTATCTTTCGGAATTTTTCTCCCATGAAGGGGAATACCGGTTGAAGATCGCGTGAAATGCCATACGCGTCGTTCCGAATTTTTAAGATAAAATATTTCTGCAAGCATGTGTGTGAGTAGTGTGCATGAAAAACAAAAGTACACAAGATAAATTGTCTCGCGAATGTAAATGCATTGTCGTTAAGTTTACATGGAAAGTTTCTGTAATATTGTATTGTCTATGAATGTTAAAATGTAATTAATTGCGACAGTTTTCGTCTTTTTAATTTGTATTGTCATTCACTGTAAACTTATTGTATTTAAAATAGTGAAGAAAGTCTATTTACATTTCAAATCGCAGTGCTTTATTATTAACAGCTGATTTCTCTAAAGAAAATCAGAGGTACTCAATTGCGTTTAACAGAACCAATCAATATTAGTTTCTTTATTATCAAAGTTTTGTTACAAACATTTCTACGTTAGTAAAAGAAGAATCTTTATTACTTTCAGCATTACAAGAAGAGCGGTTTTTTTATTTATGTTATCCTTACTATGTTATTCTTACTTAATATACAAGATAGATTTATCAGCTAAAAAGGAATAGCATTTTGCGCGCAATGGCAAGTGACAAATTTAAATCCATTCTACAAGTGTACAAGCATAGTTGTAATAAGTGATTGTAATTGTAAGAATTAACTAATCATAAATATGAGGAGAATTCTCACAATTATAACCACTTTCAACTATGCTTACGCAATTGTAAAACGAGCTTTACTCCGAAACAACGGGTCCAAGTTCGATATTCTAAAATTGGCAATTTTTCCCGTATCCTCGATGCATTACCTCGCGATTCGTTTGTGACGCAGCTCGGACCGGTTTCACCAAATGCCGCCGACCGACATCGTCACCACGTTTTCCCGTCGTTCTTCGTCATTCGCGCGACAAAGCGCGCCTTGTTCCAGATCTCTTTCGCGCCGACCAATATCTCGCCGATGCAGCTCGACGTTACTCGCGAGCGTACGTGCACGGGTATATCTACGTACAGACACACACACACACACACACACACACACACACACACACGCGCGCGCGCGCGCGCGCACGCACGCACGCACACGCACGCGCGCACACACACACACACACACACACACACACACACACACACACACACACACACACACACACAC
>NW_012130134.1:1081584-1100427 GCF_000143395.1 Atta cephalotes
TTCGGTTCCGTTCCTCTCTCTCTCTCTCTTCCCTCCCTCCCCCCCCCCGTCCTCTCTCTCTCTCTCTTCCTCTTTCGTGTACGTGTGTCAGGCACAAGGGTGCAACATATACACATACACACGTTTGCACTTGCGTCACCGAGTTTGACCGACCTGCACGTATGCGCCCGCGTTCGCGCTCGCGCGCTCGATTGCGCCCGTGTGCGTACGCGCGTACACGTGAGACTGGGATTAATCCGGGATTATTGGTCGTGTGTGCGCCGCCCGCCGTCCAAATCCAAAATCCAACGCACACAACTCAGCTAATCCTAACCCACCCCCTTTTCACCCTCTCTCGCCTGCACCTCGCCGCCCTCACTCTCAGCGTATCCTGTGTGTTCTCCACCGACAGTTCGGAGCGTTATCTATAGGGTGTGCCTGAAAATTCACGTCCGCCAGTGCCCTATTTTTACCTATCCGCTTAAAGTACTGATTTTCGAGCGCGATATCGATCGATATTAAAGCCGTATCGAGATTAATAAAGGATTTTTGTGAATTTACCGATCAATTTTGTCTTTAGTAAAAATAAAATATAAAATTGATCTTCGTTAAATTGTCACAACAGGGTATAAATTTAGTCAGGATATGAAGATGTCCAATCACGACGATTCAATTTTATCAAAATTTCATAGACGTTTTATTGCATCAATCAATACCTTCCATATCTTGCATAGTATTGTTTAAAACGAATATTTGTTAATATCGGAAATATTTGTTAATAGAGAATGAAAATGTTATGTAGAAAACTTGGGATACTTAGTTTTGAAGATTTAGAAAGAAATTTTAAAGAAATTGTAAGATCGAGATTAATCAGAATAACAATAGACGTTGATTTACAACGTTTATGTGGGACATATCTATTATTACCTAAGATACCGATGACATCACGAATAATGCGCGACACAGAAGAGATTTAATTGTAAGTGATTTTTAAATAAGGTTTAAAGCTTCGTTGCGTCCGCAATTACATTACAATCTTCATTATTCAGATCGCGTCACGATAAATAGTTAACTTATTATGTTAAAATATTAATTATCAGAATAGAAATTTTTACTTTTAAAATTATATGAACAAAAGTTTGCCTCGAAACTTAGCAGAATATTCATTAAAAGATTATTCGCTTCAAAAATTGCTAAAAAAATTATATCCGAACTGATAAAAAAACAAAAGTTATTAAATACAAAAGTGTGCACGGTACGTTTTATATACCTATATTTTACAAAAGTAGGAATAGGAAATTAAATAAAATTATAAGATATACTTTATAATTCTAAAAAAGAAGCAATTTGTAATTTGAATGCAGCGTAAATAGTATTTTTACGGATATTACAAGAACTGCTTTACTTTGTCTATAGTCTTTGCATCGGTAAGAATCAGACTTTGTAATGTCTTGCAAGGATTTGCGTTCGGTAAGCTAAATGTAGGACAGAACTTAAATATAAGAACAGTAAAAATAAAGACATATATGCACACACGCATTTCTGTACATGTGAGAAATAACCATTTGCAATATGGTCCACGATTGCTCTCTGCGAGATATGATATCGATTTTGCCTTTAGCTTAACGCGTGGTCAGGTTGAAAGCTAGAACGTATACAGGGCGGCTATAAAAGAATCATTCCTGAATTGCGAGAGAAATGAGGGAAGATAACAGTTTTTATGCTACAATTCATATGCATTAATACACAATTTGATACAATATAAAAATTTTTATTTATATTAAATTTGCTATTATACATATATTAGATGTTTTTGAAGCCAATAATATTACTATTTTATTTTGTTTCAATACAATTTGATTAATCGATGCGTCTTTGCTGTATTTTATAAAACTTTCTTATATTTCCTTCCTTTGTTATTTTTATATTCTAAATAAAAATATATAATTTTATTACATATATGTTCACAAACAAAATATATATTTCTAAGCCTTTGTAATTAAATGCGCCTTCGTGTTAAAATATTCTCCGTAATTTGTAAATTCAGTTCATACTGTGAAAAATATATGAATTCATTAAATATTATCTCACTCATTATAACATTATTTATACTTCGTGATATCCCAGTTATTTATAAATAATAGAACGACTTCTGAAAATTAAAACAAGTTAAAACTACACTGTTTTTTTTTTACAAGCGCAACGAAGGGTAGATACATTTGAATTAAACGCGCTGAATTTATACAAAGCCTCCGATCGTTTTTTGAGTTTGTAGTACGTCAAATACTCATTGTAAGTCTTTCCCAACAGAATATATTTTCTGATCGGGTTTTGCATCGCAAGTTTGGGGATTACTAAATCAAAACTTTTATGCTCCGGGAGCTACATCGTTCTGTCCACTGACGAGAACGTAAATAGTGAGAATTCAAAGGCAACTCGCCACAAAAGATGTTTCATCTCTTGGGAGGGAGTATCGCGTAGGGTTAAATGGCGTAACGAGCCCGATCGTATGGCGCAAGACGCCATGGTGAATGTTCGCAGGTCGCCTAGCCGCATAGCCAGGGATTTGAATTTAATCCGGATTAGTTCGTAAGGGTCACAATATCCTCCCCTCTGACTGCACCTCGTCGCGGTTCGTCCCACTGTTCGTGCACACGGATGCGCGCATATAGACGTCCAGGTAAATCCGTACGGAACACACGCGGACGATTATCCTAATTCCGAGCTGACGCTTACGGCTCGCGGACTAAAAGGGAACAAACGATCTCGTCTTTCCAGCTCATCTTTGATGTATGCCGACGCGAAATCACTTCTCGAAAAAAAAATCATGCCAGTTCTCTTATTTTTGGACGTATTTATTTTTAATTTCTTATACAAAGAATTTTTATGAAATTAAGAAATTAACATTATTGTAATTATTAAAAATTATATAATCTATTTATGCGAATCAGTTTTCAAAATTTAATGTTATTGCATTATACAACAATAAATATTATATTAAATATTCTACTGTCGCTTATTGCACGGTTCAGCGTTGGAAATAAATAGGTCGCACTTTTAGAAATTTGAAAAGTTAAAAAAAGTCTCGATTAAGGAAAGATGAAGATAAGAACTGAGAAATGTAGAAAAGGAGCAGAGGAGGGGGAGGGGGGAGGAGAGGAAAAAATTAACTATGACATACGAAGATTTAAAGAGGATCCTCGAGATCCGTAGATTTAGGAAGTGCGTGCTTTTGTCCACCCGCATCCCCCATCTCGTACCACCCTTTTCTCCTCGTCTAGATCGGGGCTAGAAAAGCAAATATGTGCTTTAGCTCCCTGCATTCCTGCACGCCTTCGAAATGTCAAAGTACAGAATATCTATCCCCTCTACTCTCTTAAGAACACTTAAATCGATTTCACTCTGAAAGTTGCCTGAGAAAAAAATCGTAGAACATAATTTGACAACTTAATATGATGTACGATATAATTTTTTCCCTCCCTTTCTTGGATTTTTTTTCGTAGCGATTTTTATTGTGAAAGAATCAAGCAAAAAAAAAATAAAAATAGAGAAACGTATACCATAAATATATATATTTAATCTTATAAATGAAAATCTTATAAATGATAGATTAGACAAATATTTAATTATAGTCATTTCTTTGATTTTGGATGCAGACTGCGATTGACGTTCTCTATTCTGTAGCAACTTTGTCTATTTTTTGCGGAAAACTAACATATGTAAAAAGATACTAGATATTGCACTAAAAAAAAAGGTTGGTTGCTGTACAGCAAATTAGATAAAATATGTCATAGTGTTTTTAATTGCAGCAGTTATTTTTAAAATAGAAAATTATATTATTGTCGAGAGATCGTTAAATAAAATTAAGTAGATTTACAAACACACATATATATGTTTCTATCAATATTTGGAGATAAGATAATTCAATAATAATTTAAATTCAAGAAACTATGCTTAATTAATTTGCTGTCCGATGTTTCATTCAGCAATAAACGTGCCGTACGTTATAGTAGCAAATATGTTTGTTATATTTATATATTTAATTCTTTCTTTGTTGCTATCTACGAATTTTGTTATGTAAAATTAGAATGTTAAGTATCACGGGCTCTGTTTATATAATGTTTAATTCTCATTGCAAACGGACGCGTGTAAATTGTTTCCACCGCATTATCGAGGATCAAGGAAATTCCGCCGATAGTCTATCTCGTTTATGAGCTTTAACGATCCCTCTCGCGCGACCTCCATCGAGTACGTACGTCTTCGTCATTCTCAACGGAAACGGACTTTATGACGCGACATGGCAACTGAGTTTCTGGATTGCCTCGAATAAAAGTGAAGCATTTTGAGCAGACTCTTTGTATTATTTGCAATATCATTAAACAACCTTTAGCAATAGATAAATAAATGATGGTAACCTTCTAACACTAGCATTATCTATAAATTACTTATAATATATATTATTTCTACCATAAAGTTATATTAAATGTAACCCCTTTTCTAAATAGATATTATTAAGTTGGACAAACAATACTACATAATTTTGGAGTAAAAAAAAAAAATAAAATCGACAGCATAAAATAATTCAAACTTAAAACGTTCGTATCGTTTCCCCGTTTGCTTTCTTATTTATTACACAAGAGCTATATCGGCCTTCGCCGGATGTGAGACGGTGACGGCGATTAACGCCGCTTCCGTTCATATAGAATGCATTAATGGATGTGACATCGGTGCATCGTTACCATGTTTTCCTCATCGCCGTCACATGAGTTATCCCAACTGTTGAGTTACGCGTTGTAAAGCTGTTTTCGCACGACCCGATCTTTCATAAAAGGTGACTTAATTCGCCCGGCAAATCGACGATTTACGACCACGAGAACCCTGCACAAGCCACCACACCCGAGATGCAACCCAAGGTAATGGGGTGTACAAATGCACTCGCGTAGGGACAAGACGATGAGGAACGGGACGATACGAAATACAAGAGTTCAAATACGTTCAAATAACCATATAGAATTTCTTCATTATTATATTATTTTGCGATATTCTTAAATTAAAAAATTCATCAAAATTTATTTAAAATATATTTATAACATTATAAAATAAATAGTATCAACTTCCAATTTAATAATTTTAAAATTGAAATCATCAAACTTTGTCAAAATAAAAATATATAATAATTGTTATATATGCTTAGTATTTTTAATAAATCATTATTTATCATTATTAAACGGACAATGAAATATAAACGAAAAAGAAATATTTACCTGTACTGGAGGCGGATTTGCTGAGATCGAAGCCTTCCTGCTTGGGACTGGCGTTGATTTCTTGCTTTGGATGCTGATTGTGCGCAGAGAACGGTGTCTGAGGTGTACCGAGAGGTGTTTGCGATTGCAACGGATGTACCGATGGGTGCTGAGGTGCGTTCTGCGGCTGAGACTGCTGGGACTGATGAGACTGAGGACTCCTCGGTAACGAGGACACGCTGCTCGGTCTCGATGGTGGCGAGGCTTTGTGCGTCAATGCCAACGCTTGGCTCTGCAATCACGAGAGGATATTCATGTTTAAAAAATTCATTTTGAACAATAAATACAATTTCGACGCGATAATGATAATGTCTATGTACGATTATTGTCGTATACATTATTGAAATGCGGCACATTTATTTTGTCAAAGAGGAGAAACAAGGAAAAGTGATCTATTTAAAAGAAGATGAGAATATTATACAGAGAAATTCGATAAGCTCTACATTATAAAATATAAGAATCTTTTTATGTATCAAGAGGACGCGAAAGAAATTTTAATACCGGGAAGCATGATATGTACATTTTTACGCTTATTACTCAGGCAACAAGTTCTTCCCCAGCTTCTGTATTGTCCCTGGCAAAGTTTCACAGCGAAAATATTTTCTGCGTACAAGAGCACGTTATGTAAATTATTGTGATGTTTATTTCATCGCTCGTTTGTGTATAATCCAGCGAGAGTGCGGTAATCGCCGCGGGGTAATACAAATCCTTTGCTGTCCTTAATCTCTGAAGACAAAATTTCCTGGCACATCATGCTTCTAACGGTCGCATGACTTTTTTTACGGGAACGATTACCTATTATACAAATTTCTACAGAGAAACGTAGCTCCTATTAATCTTTAAAGTATAAAAAGTATTATCATAAATCATCGGTGTATATACATAAATCATGTTATTTGTCCGTATCATATTAATTTTCAAAATTTTATAAATAAATTTTTAATATACAATGATAATATATTACACGAATTAAATGTAATGTTGTATCCTTGCTAAAAATGCGCTCGCGCGCGATAAAGGATTGTCTAGAATCTGCTTCTAAAAAGAAAAAAAAGATAACTCGCGCGCGAATTAACTATGCACGATTGGAGGCAATCTAACGATTAAAAAAGCCTTCGGCGGCAATTCACGGTGGGAGCGTCGCCTAAACGCGGTCAAATCTACGACGTTTCGGTCGGGCCGAGCGAGCCGGATGATCTAAGCGTCGTCGACGATGAAATCTGAGCACGTGCTCAATTCCGAGCGGTGACCAGGCTAAGACATAAGCGCGGACTTAGATTTATGTATGAGTGAACTGAACTTAACACTAACGGCTAAGCCGTCCACGGTGTCAACTGGGGTCAACTGGGCCCAGAATGCGACAATCCTACACCACCGCAACCGCTGCCGCCGCCGTCGCCGCCGCCGATGTGCGAGATGCACCGCGGAGCGATGATTTTCGTCTGGAAACTGGATCGTCGATGACGCCTCCGTGGAATACGGAGCGTCAAGCGACAGAACGAGCTGAGATACGAGGCGGTGTTTAACCCTCCATAATCCTTCGCGACTTCCTGCCGCGTTCGTGTTTGCTCGCAATCAGCAATTTTAGCGAGTATTTAGTCTCCTTATTTAATTACAAAATTATGAAATTTAATCAGCCGGCACTCACGCGCACATCACACAAGGCAATCTTGAAAAATCGACGATGAGCATCGTATTAATTGCTCCTCGAAAATGATCATCCCGGTTCTTAACCGAACAGATTGCACAAAACTTATCGTCTTTTTATATTTATGTAAATTAATTCTATCAAGTCGCAATTAAACTTCAATTTTTTTTATTTTTTCTGAATAATGAATCTTTTACTCGTATATCTTTACTCGTAGGAAATATTAAGATAGAAATATATACATAATTATTGAAGTCAAATCAAAAGAAAAAGAAGAATTTCTTCTTACATTTATAGATTTTAATATCTTTGTACATCACTTTTCTCATCGATCTAACAATCGGTTGCGAAAAGATCGACCGGATGATTTTTTCGCTTGCCCGGACTGTACCGAGGTACCAGCTACTGTTTCGGGAGCTCTTCGAGGTATGCACTCGCAAAAAACACGTCAGACCGCTGAAGACCCGGGCCTGGAATGGGAGTAAGAGAGAAGAAGATGATGAAGAAGAGGAAGGAGGTGGTGAAGAAGGTAGCGGAGAAACGGGATGCCTGAAGGTGCCGAAGAGAGCGAGAAAGAGAGATAAGGGCCAGCCGGCATCATTGATGGAAGAGAGACGAGCGGGAACGACGGGCCCCGAGGGTCCACGTGAATTGGAAGAGGATAGAGAGAATCCCCGGATCCTCGGCTTCCACGCGAGGAATGAAGACGAACGCGAGACCGAAAGCGGGAGCGTGTAAGAAGGGGCAACAGGTGGATGGGGTTAGCGGCTTATCCAGCTAACGCCCCAAGTGATATCGCGGTAACTCTGCTGTGACGTGCGAGGGGTTACGATGTTGTTGTCGTAAAATCAGGAATTTCGGTTCGTTCATCGATCCGGCTTTCGCCATAGTTGAGAATTCACTTGGCCTCCCGTAGAAATCGGGAATCGCGCTGGGAAGGCGTCAGATCCAAGAAACGTCGCGAGAAACACTTTTGAAAATTCGCTCATTTGAGCGATAAAAATTCTTATTAGATATCATTAATTGCGCGATAATAAATGTGATAAAGTTAACCAGATGGGCCAATATAAACGATTTAGTAGATAGATGAAATTGAAGAAATGTTGGAAGAGCATAAAAAATGTGTAATAATATCACTCGTAATAATTGGCGAAATATTTTTTTGCATCATGTTAAATAATTATCTCATTAAATATTAGTAAAACAAGAATAATTGCTCAAGTTGAATAAGAGAAACTATAATAAAATTAAAATTAAAGTATGTCGTACTACTCGCAAAATATTGTCAACACAAAAGACAATAAATGCTGCTTCGTCCAATCTGTACGAGCTATGAATTTAAACAAACGTACTCTTCTCCCGTGTCCTAATTGTGTGTGACGACAGTAAAAATGGAAAAGTAAATAATTAAACGTGAAGCGCGAGCGCGATATCGCATTGCGCCACGAACGACGAGTTTGGCAGGCGGTTTATCAACGGATCAGCTTATCTACCGGGTGTAACGGAGATACGCAGCGATGGCGTTTCCTGCTAGTGTTTCCCGTTAATGCGATAACCTTAATCGTTGACCGTGCACAGGATTCTCATGGATCTGCGAGAGATTCTGAACGGAATTAACCACGATGGAACAGTGGCGGAATCAATCGCGCGCGCGCTACGAATCGTCCGCACAAACGAACTTACGTAAGACCGAATCACGATGACAATCTTTAATGTTTGACCAATTGAACGCGTGGTCCTTTTCGAAGTATATATGTCTTACGTCAGCGGCATCGTTCTTCATGTGATCAATTCTATTCATCGAAATAAAAAAAAGAAAAGAAAGAACATTCATGACGATATCGCCCCTTTGCACGAGGATCCTTTCTTCTCGTCTCATCACAACGACGATTTCTACGACGATATTCGATGCGCGTGAATTATCAGCGCTTGTCTCGCTTGTCTTTATTAATTCTACGAATGCTGCATTAACGCGCGTCATGAAAAATCGCGCTTCACGCCGTGAGCGATACGTTGCAGCGTTCTCGGAGGATATGAGATCAGTTTAGGATATGAGTTCATTCTAATTACATTTTCAAACGGAAATAAAATGGAAATAACTCGAACAGCTACCGACTTAAAATTCTTTTAAAATCTGTCATTTTATTTCTGTCATGATCGAAAAATATAAACTTTGATTTCAAAATAAAGAGAGAATTTTATACATTTACTATTGAGATATTTTGCAAACTGCGCGTTTTTTATTGATCCAAAAAAGATTTTTATTAAAGAAATAATCAATCTGACAATTGGCTAGTGTAGCGTTGGCTCCTCTTTCTCTTATAAAATTCCTACATTATTTTTACCACTAAATTCTTGCATTTCACTTTGGATTATCCAATCCATTAGTGACTGCTTGTATGAAAGAGCAATGTGAATCTTGAGTATTAAAATTATACTATAATCTTAGTTGTTCTCTCTAATACTTGCGTTCTATTTGCCTAAATTTTTACTGTTCTTAAAAACTTTGTAAAATTCTATAAAACTTAATAGAAATTAGATAATGTTGATATAATCGTTTTATAATTGTTAAAGATTCCATGAAATTCCGATTATGAAGATAAACTGTTTCTGGAATATGCTTTTACAGAACATTGAAAAGCACTCGCCGTCTTCTAATCTCCGATCGATACAATAACATGCAACATTGTATACTAATAACAATTCATAAATTGCACTTAACAAATTTTAAAACGATTCATTATCTGTTTTAGAGCGCGTGATAATTTCGCTATCTTTTGGCGGTCATCACAAATAGAATTAAATGTAGCATCCATATTAATCTGCAACATTCTAATCACGCTTATCGAAATATCGAGCCGGCGATATCCCCGAACGATAATTGGATGTCTCTTTGTGATAGATAATCCGCGGATTGATGCGTTTGCGATCGTGTTACGTAAATTGTTGCCGACTGTAGTGTCAGTGTACTTCGTTCCTAAGTGCAAAATATGGTAGAACTAAAGATTAGAAAGCAATAGATACCATCTTGCACCAGCAATGATCGCTGATTTCGAGGGTTTATACTAGAGAAAGTAGCGAAATATTTCAAAATTACAGTTTAATTGACCATATAGATAAATTAGTCTTTAATATTAACATGAGAAAATATATTTATAAATACATTTCACATTTAATAAAAAAAATATTTATATATAATATTAATATTATAAAATAAAAATATAATGCTTTTTTATAACGATTTATACTGAAATATAATATCGATAATTTGATTTCTAAAATTTCTTTTTCTCCCAAAAGATATGATTATTTATTACACACAAATCTTCGTGGAGTAATTGTTGCAACGCATTCTAGTTTAAAAAAAATAATACGATGAGGAACGCGCGTGCTCTATATAATAAAGTTACCTGACACGAAACTGTTCGCATCGCCGTAACCAATTTTCTCTCACAAAATATTCACTGAGAAAACAAAAGATCGTGTCTGCGGCATAAAAAGGCAACGTAAAAGGCCTACAGAGAGAGGACCGCGAGCTCTACCTGCGTTTGATATATCGGCTTCGGTGGCCGGATAGATGGATTACAATCATTCCGGGAGCTGGGGTGGTCAAATACCGTGACCATGCGTGTTTCAAACGTATCCTCATGCACGCACACGTAGATATGTACGACGCACTTTCGAGTACACACGTGGCGGCCCGTGCGTGCACGAGCAGTCCTGCGTGCAACGCGTTGCAAGGATGCGTTTTCAAAGTGCCAGAATGCAGGGAGGTGCGTCGCGGCAGCGTGAAAATTTTACATCGCGAGTTCTCTCTCTTCACTGACATTTCTCTGCTGTTTAATATCGCGAGCTCGCACGGCTCTATTACGTTTATTAAACATTTATTAAGCGTCATAGATCTACCTATAATATATTGATAACGACAGAAAATTTAATTAACTTTGCAACGTCGCATCTTCCCTCTTTTTATTTTTTCCCTCGCGTGCGATCATTATGCTCGAGTTTCGCGATCGTCACTTTGTTGCTGTTACAATTGCTGTTATTTACTCATATTAGTTTGCTCCTTTGACGGTGTAATTTAAATAACTATAATGCAAATTATGAAGACTGAATTTAGAATTTTTACACATCCTGTAATCCAAGTTAGTATTGTTCTTGCGTTTTCACAAGAACAAACTACAAAATGAGTCTTCGTACACTAATACTGCAAATATGAAGGCAGAGCTTCATGTATTTGACAGCATTATAAGATTATCCTCGGTCTCTGACTTCTTTTCTGAAAAACATCTGCATGAATAATGCATCTCTCGAGGTGCTTCCATATAAGTTACATTCTCTCTTTTAAAATATTTAATCTGTGCTTTGTTACAATGAAAATAAAATGTACATAACTCTTTTGACAAAATGATCCACGTCATATAATTCATGCATGATAAATTGATAATTTTCTCAAATAAATGATGCATATTGTGTAATATTCTAATAGTATCATAGCTATGATAATATAAAGGTGATCCTGTATGTATACTACTATGTATATTATGCATAATACTGATCGTATAAGGTTGCAAAAATATTTAAAATATTTATGCATACTGTCAATATTAATAATCAATATTATTGGACATATAGAGTTATTTTTAGAAACGTGTATCAACTGTAATATATTTACATAGATAGAAGTGCACTAATAAATAAAGAAAAAGAGACAAGTGGAGCAATAAACATACAATGCAAAGTAGAAGAGCGTCAGAAAAATATGAATAGATAAATGAAGTAGGAATATTTATAAATCCCCTTCTTGGTTTTGAAAATACTGAAAAGAATAAATTCTATTCTATATGTTCCAAAAATATCATTTCTGACAAGAAACTTATGATTAACCTCGAAAAAGGTTTGTAATTGTTCTAATATTTTTTTTAATAAAAAAAAAACAGTCAAAAACGTAAGTAGAACATAGGATTTCGTACGTGTTATTTCAGAACGTATTAAATGTTATCATGATACATTAGTCTGTCTATTACAACAATTTATGTAAACGGATTTTGACGAACGTATTCGTAGCGTGTTTTATTGTTAATTTTTCGATAGCCATGATGAGCCGAAGGCATGGATCGAGAGATCGAGCGGTCAATGGAGACATGCGGTCTTATTCCGTTGAATGCCAGAACATGAACATGGTCGTGGCACAGGAAGAAGGCAGGGGCACATCCGTATCGTGGTCAGAACCCGTGACCCCCCGATACGTACCTACACGTGTAAACGTACGCGCGTTCGTCCGCACAGCACACACGCGAGCCGCGGCTTTGCCAAGGATTATCCCCCGTCCTACGGTTGCCCTCGGCTTTCATTGTGAGATCGCGAAGCGTCGGATATACGCGTCGGATCTGAATTTGGTATGCGATTTTTGATGTGGAGAATCGAGTCTAAATCCGAGCTCGCGCTGCATTTAAATGGATAATTATTTCCTTCCCAAGCGATCATATGTCTGATAAATAACGTGTTTTTTTCTTTTCGATGCTGCATAGATTACGTGAATGTTTACCTAAACTTATAATTGCACCTGCTCTATATATTTTAATTTAAAACAATACGCATCTAGGAAGATGAAATTTTAGGATAAGAAGACTCGTGTGCGAGAAAATGAAAATTTCCGTTCGAATTTATCAAAATTTATCACATTTTCCTAATACATAATGTTACAAGTTTATTATTTTTTAAATGATTACGCGATGTAGAAACGACGCCTTGTTTATTTATTTTAGGTACTGAGATAATCGCGCATTACACGTGGAGTAGCTAGCTGCTTTGAGATGCGAAAGAATGTGCCAAATTGATGACGAAGAATTAAGCGGACTGAAAGCGCGTCCAGAGAAAGAGAGAGAGAGGGGTGCAAGAAACGATAGGGTGGCCAATTGGCTGTGTAATGTCAGAAAGGGGTTGCTTCTCGCCCCTCGTACTCGCTAACATTGAGTATAGACGCTGCGTTATTTTTATAAGTTCGGCAGACCGAACGCCGAAAACGATGATGCTAGCACGCTAATCCACGACGTAAGCCATTTTATCGGAATTTTATATTCCTTGTCAAATTAAGGTCACATATTTTCGATATAGTTGTACTTTTTTTATGGTCTCTCATATATTAAAAGCATTTTTATGATTTTTCGGCATATATACGGAAAGGACGTTTTTGCTGAAGTATCTGAAAATTTATAATTAGTTACAAAATAATTCTGTAAAACGTATAAACAACACTGATGATAATGCTGCAAAAAGTTTTAACATTTTAATAACCTGTTTTAAAGGTTTCATTTTTGATGGTTCAAACAAAACAAACAAAACTAGCTAAATTTTTAGATACTTTAGCAAAACCTTATGTCTGTGTGAATAAAAAAGATTTTAAATGATCCTAATCGATAAATTAGTGATCCTTATAAAGTTCAATTACGCTTTAATCTGTTAATAAAAAGCTTTATTATTTTAAAAAAACTAAACTATTAGAAATTGGAATACTCTCTTGTTCTATTTTTTTCTGTATCTGTTACATTTATTCTAAAAAAAAGAAATATATTCCATTTTAAATTTTACATCCATGTATTTTTTCGATCAATATTATTCTTAAATAAATGTAATATTTTTCACATTCTAATAAATTTTTTAACATTTTTTTCTACGATTTTATGACAAATTTTTCCAATTTTGTTTACAGAAAAATATTTATACAATCGCATGAACGATTGATAATATTTTGTGTACAATATTTTATCCAAGTTGAAACAAAAATAAAAGATTACCTGTACTTGATCCGTCTTCGTGTTAGCAGCCATCCATGCCTCTACAAAGGTGTCCATTGCGCTCTGAAAATCCATTCCCTCCTGGGGCCTCAATAATTCTCCTGGGCCTCGGAAGTCGCCGCCATTCGTGACATATCGCGTTGTACTCGAATTCTCACTAACTCATAGTGTCAATTTTAGTTCTAGCACTTATCAATTAAGAGTCAAATGTAATCGAAAAGATGATAGGTTTTTAAAACCGAATCAGTTTTTCTTGTCTTTTAAACGTCACTTGAAGCACCTTGTCTACGATAAATATAATCGCGCGAATGACATAAAATTTATTTACAATCGAAATCACAGACGTGCATAAAATGTCCGTTTATTTACGTAGGAGGTTCTTACTATTACAAGTTCTTAATTTCTAGCTACTGTATGCTAATGATAAGTGGGTGATCATTTTTTTTTTATATTAAAACGATTTACACACCTATGATCACTATCTGTTCTAATTTTGCTTAGGTTAGATTGAAATATTAAATATATGATTAAACTGCGCGTACCTCTGACTAGACTGCGGAAAATCACACACGTGCTCGCAACTCATTACGATAAATATCGTCTCGGAGTAAAATCGGAGTAAATAGAGCGATCTACGGTCTTGTCCCGTTTCCTGATCACCAATGATCGGCACGTCAGTCTATTCAGAACGTCACGTACACAATTCTAAACGCCAACATCGATCGTAGTCTCTCAATCATCGATCATCACAAGATCAGTCAACGTTGCCAATCATCTCCCTGAGAAGACCGCGAGGCACTGTTTCGGCGCGCGTGGGTTGTCACCAGTCATCAATACCAAACATGTGCGTAGCTCTGAATGCTCCGAAAACTCGAACTTGATCGATTTCTTCGGACGTTTCTCGTCGAGGAGCTTCTTTGGAGCGATCACGGTCAGGATCACGATCGCATTCACGTCATCGTCCCTCTCGTTGTAAGTGTACCTCTGGAAATCGCGTATGATCGCCAAGCACCAACGGAATGTCATTCGCGCCGCCAAGGACAGGCGCACGGTCCGCGAGGACAACACACGTTCGCAGGGAACGGCGTTCGAGCCGCGACTGTGCGCGTCGAGGCGTCGCGGCGCTCGATCTGCTGCCCCTACGACGCCCTACCCGCGAGCGCGCCGTCAGTATAAACCCCACCACCCGGTCGCCGCTGCCACCACTGCCACCATCACCACCACCACCACCACCGTCACCACCACCATCTCCATACCACCGCGATACCGTCGTCTCGCGTCGTCTACCGATATCGCGGCCGAGTGCCTCCTCTGGTCCTCACTCAGCTGCTGGTTCACCCTCTCGCTCGCCGACTCCTTCGGAACCTTCGTCGTACCCCGCAGCCCGAGATCCCGTCGTCTCATTCTCGTTCCCTCTTATCCTCCCCCGATTTTGCTACGAAGCTTCCTCATTCTGGATAAGGTATCGTCCCTTTCGCGCTTTACCATTTCCTTCTCCTTCGTCTTTGTTCGTCGCGTTAAGTTCCTTTCCGATCACATTCTCGTCTATTTTTTCGCCTTTTAATATTGTCACATTAATATTACAATTGTAACACGTCTTTAATTGATAAAATTGTCATTTATTAAAATTCTAAAATCATAAACAAAATTGCAAATTTTCCTGAAATCTATGAAAATTTTCTTCTTCTTTGGAATCTTCTTTCACACTTGTAATCTTTGTAGTTATTTATTTAAATTAATTTTGTAGTCCGTATTTTTTTTCTCTTCGTTAATCCATTTTCTATTCTACTTTCCTCATAATAATGCCGTATTTCTTTCAATTTATCAGAACATTTTCTCTTTCATAAAACTACTGATTTTTTCCTCATCCAATTTCTTGCTTATATTCATATTTGTTCGTCGTGCTATGAAAGATTCGCTCTCTCATCCGGCACCCATCTCATCTCCTTTTTTTTCGAAATCTTTTTCCGTCGAATTCGATTCTCACCCACCTTTTTCTCTGCACTTTAGCATCCCCACCAAAAACCTATTCCAGGGATGTGATGATCCAAAAATAATGTGCACATACACCTGTCCACCTGCAACACATTCTCTGCGAGAGTATACGCGATGACCAAGCTTAAATGAAGAAACATGAAGCGATATCTATGCCACCGCGTCGATTTTTTCCGCGATCGCAATTGCAAAGCATTAAAACAAATTTTTTATATCCGCGGGAATTTATAGGTATAAAACGAGTTTTCGAATCAGCTTTTAAAAACTATTTACTTTGAATTATTAAAACTTGAAATAATAACTATACGTTAAATAAAAATGTTTAATTAATAATAACCTTTAAACATTTATTAAAACATTTATTAAAAGGATATACATATTAATGTATTACTTGCACAACAAATTATATATTCAAGTAAACAATTTTTTTTTAATTTATCAAGCATTTTCATTTATCATTTAAAAATTTTTTTATTGATTATTTTTTGAATAATGTGTTGCTTCAATATATCTATGATAATAAAGAAAACAAATAATATATATCAAATATCTTACCTAATGCAAAAATACTGCATACGTAAAAATAACTTGATACGCAATAAATAATTAAATATGGTTTGAACAGATCTTTGCGTTTAATTCTACATGATAAGAAGCAACAGATGTGTATTTGGATTAGAAATTGATTCGATAGAATCATTCTTTGACCTTCATAATATAAGCGATCGAGATCTGATACACTGAAATCTCATCCAATGATAGATAAGCATAAACAGATTAATAAGCTAACATTAAGAAACTTGTATCTCCTTATATCTGTTGGGCTAAAGATATGATTGGAGATTCGAATTGTCATCAGTTGAATCAAGTTAAAAGAACAAATACAAATAAATAAATGCAAAAGATATACTAAGAAAATAGCGTTAAATAAAAATATAAGACAAACATAAAAAAACATAAACATTGAGAGATTTACAAATATACCATCAGTAAAACAATTAAAACAATTAAAACAATTAAAAAAGAATTTTGAATTTCAATAATTTGTAATGTAATTTTTTTGGGCTTTATCTGATTAATCAATGAAAATAATCTTAGATTAAAATGACGGCAACATGACAATTAATATAAAGGCAGTTTTTCATCAACCACAATTCTCTTCGTGCTATCAAAATGGATCGTTCGAAATTGAGTGCCTCAAAGGGAACGTATACATACGTACGTGTGCATACGTACTCACAGATTCCTGTAAACGTCGCTGCCAGATTAGACAATCTCTGGGAATTAATTTCCATAGACGACAAAAGTAACATCGTTACCGATTCCAGCAGTATCCGCGAATTTTCGGTGCTTCGCGAGCGACGTCCTTTCCGATTACATCCTGCCGCATTTGCGTATGTGACATACGCGCTTTCGTAATGCACATATACGGCTTCACTTCGTCAGATATGATATGAAACAGCGGTGTCGATGTGCTCCAAGATACAAGCGCATTATTATCGTCTGATAATCCGTTTGAATTAGCTGAGTTCGCTACTCAGCCTGGCCGTTTTATCGTCGGATTAACGATGAAATGAAGTATTTGTGGTATAACCGAGAGATATCTATGAGGATCGGTAGATAATGCGACGGTTATGTAATCGGTGGCAAAATATTTCCGACAACCTTTTATTGATGATGTTAGCTAATCTATCGTGAAAATCAGTTTGATTGGATGTGTTTTTGTTGTTTCTCTCAGAACATTCGTGGAAAATAATGTAATAGGAAAATTTCAATAATGATTATGATTTAGATTATCATCTCTGGTTTCACTTTCCGGATTAAGAATATTTTAAACTCATACAACTTTGTTGATATAATTTTATAAAAAATTTTTCATTTGAAAAAAATGAATGTTTTAATTTTTAAATTTATTATGTAATTACTTCAGTATTATATCAAATTAATACAGTTGAATAAAATCGATCTTGTGTTATGCATTTATTTAGCAAAATAAAAGAGGACTATCAGCGCATACGGTTTAATTTCAGCTTCAATAGCGTCCGATTGGCGTGCTGGATAATCCTGGGATTAAAGTGAGTGCTCGAGAGATAATGCCTGATTCACCTGCCGCGTGTCGATCAATACTGCTATTACGTAACAAAAAGACTGCGTTGATTTTTTTAATAGAAATTATTTAATTACGATTGGAACAACACAAAGAATAGTTTACTGCTCTACGGCGATAGCACATGCCAGGCAAAATCGCGATAGCAATTTGGAATAACGCAGATATTTTAATTAAGTAATTTAATTAAAACTTGAAAGTCTTTCAATTCAATTAATCAAAACTAGCGTTCAATAGAAATATTTTTTTATCAAAACGCTTATAATTTAAAGCTCTTTGAAAATAATTTAAAATTGTTCTCATTTTCAAATGTTTATATTTTTTTGCTTCATTTATTTTTATATTTTTTTACTATTATCCATTCTTTGAACACGTATTTACTATGACATGTGTCTGTCTTGCGTGTTTCCGTAGGTATCACCGAAAATCATGCATGTAAATCTCCAGACAAATTTGTTTCGACAGACTAAGAGTCTAGCGAGATTTCATTCGCCGATACAGCATTTTACACTCGCCACATCCGAGCGCTTTATTTCGCGAGGATAGACAGTAACCAGACGCGTCATATATAAACGGATCTGTATCTAATCCTACTGTTACGTCTTAATCCGCTCTTATCCATCCTACTATATATTTATCCTACTATATAATTCGAATTCGATTAGATATTAAATCATAGAGGATTTATAAAAAGTGTTTCCAATATTTTATTTAACAAAATTTATCCAAGATATTGCAAATGTATTATTAAAATAAAATTTTAAGGTTATTTCTTTTATTCATTCTTTTCTCTTTTACTTTAACATATAATTATTAAGTATTATATAGAATGAAAATATAGAATAATAATGATCAGTCATATATATATATATATATATATATATATATATATATATATAGTATAGTACTATTAACTTAACTACTACTACTACTACGTAATAATAAGTAGTAAAAATAATATATTATTATTCTATATATATATATAGTACGTACTTACTTAACTTTAACTTAACT
>NW_012130134.1:1100447-1127389 GCF_000143395.1 Atta cephalotes
TTACTTTTCTTTACTTTTAACTTTAACTTAATTAATTAATTAATTTAATTAATTAATTAATTAATAATAAGTAAATAATAATAATAATAATATATACTATACTATATATATATATATATATATATATATATATATATATATATATAGAGTATCTATTAACAAAGTTCTCCATTCCTAAGATTAAATGGATACAGAAAATATGATTTATTGCTATCTATGCATATTAAGCGCTTCGTAAATTACTTATTCTTGTTGAACGTTACTGGTCAATGCACTCAGCATCTAATCCTGCACCGCTGATTACGCCGAAGCCAATAAAGCATCGTAATCAAAAGCTTCGTCTCAAACTTCCCCGTCGCAGTCTAGCGATGCATTCTTCGTTTCACCAACGAAACCGGCGTCAGCGATTCCTCTAACGTATACCAGATACACACGTACGCACACGTACTTATTACATACACGTGCTTGCGCGCCATCCGCTTCCAAGAGAGAAAGACGACGGGAGGGGATGGGGGGGATGGAAACACGACAGTGGGGTAACGATTGCATCCGCGGATGGCTCTGATGCAATCTGTGTGCAAAGCGGTCTAAAGTTGCAACTCCTACGACGGAGAGCCATGGGTGGGTACGTCGCCGAACAGGGAGAAGGAAAGAGGAAACAGAGAGCAAGAGGGAGAGTAGCAAAGAGGATCCAGGGGGGGGAGGGTTTCGAGCCGCGGGTGGAAGAAGGACCGCGCGCCCTAGGTCGCGTCTCTGGACGAGAGGGCTGCGCGGGGGTTAACATTCGGGCGCGGTGGCCCTTGGCAGGGTGGTTTGCCAGGGTCGACAAAGCACCGGATGGTAAAGCCCTGTTCCCTGGGCGTGCACCCATGAGCTTGCGGGCGGAGCATGAACGGCACGCCTACTACGGAGCTTTCGTGTCGAACCACGAAGACCGGCGCGTTCGTCCTACGTCCAGGACGGCGTATCCCCACTTTGGATGCTCTCTCGTTGAGGCTCTCTCTCTTTCCATCCGGAGCTTTTTCGAGGTAAGGACGATCCTCGCCACCTTACGACGGGCACACGGACGTCTCACACTTCTACCAGCGTGTACGCGCTTATCCGAAGTGTAGGAGGTAATAGTAGACTGGGAAAAGAGGGAGAGAACGCGAAGGAGAAACAGTCGAGGCGGGCTGGCTCGCTACGAGAAAAGCCGAGTTTTCTCGAGAGGGGCTATAAAGGAGAACAGCGGGAGGGAGGGAGGGCTAAGAAGCGCAGGAGAGGGACAACTAAGGCGAGAGTAACGTATGCCCGGAGCTAATTTGCCGGAGCTTACCCGGGAAATTACGAGCATCCCACGCGATGCATCCGAATATCCTCACCATCCAATGGACGGTGATAGTCGGCTAGAATTAAAGGAAGCTCGCTCGCAAGACTGGACTTTAAACTGCAACGACGTGACTTTCGATACGGAAGAGTGTTCAACTTTAAGAAAGTTAACGTTCCAATACATCTTATAGCAATCGTTGCTGCTTGCAGATTTTTTATAATTATTGCTTGTTTATTAAATATTTCAAACGGTTTATTAGTTAAAATCAAGTGTTATCTCTCAACATTTTATATTCCAGTTTTCGAAATTTAAGAAATTATTCGGGAATTTATGGAATTAAAAAATTTAATAACGTAAATAATTGAATCGTAAGCATCTTATGACTTTTAAAAGAACCTTGCGTTTTAATGTTTTAAATAATTTCATATTTATGTTGAATTTATTCTACTGATAAACACCAAAGAGCCACCATATACTTTAGTGACATTTAACTATATTGTATTTCAGTTACTACTGTAAAATATATTCATGTCTCAAAATAAGACACGTCACTGCACAGGAAATATCTCAATTTTCATGTGATACTTTTTATAGTGGCATTAAAAAAGAATGTGTTGCACGTTCATACTTCGCTGAAAGACATTCATAGAAATTCATATAATTATCGAAAAATTAAAAGACCAGAAACCGTATTACTGTATGTTGATTACTGTATTATGATCAACATATTATAACGTGAAAAAATCAGATAAATCGGATTTTTTATTAATAATGATATAATTTGTCATGTTTATTTGTTGTGTTATCATTATTTATTATAAAGAGTTGCGAGGATTATCTTGCATTTGTTATTTATGCAAGTTATGATTTCAATAATTTAAAATTTATATATACGTAAAAATAATTTTTCCTAAACAACAAATTTTTTAAATAAATCTATAACTGATTAAACTAATATATTAATTTGTCGGATTAATATTTATTTGTATGAATCAATACATTTTGTTTCAATTTATTTTTTTAGATCATAAACTTTGTATTTTGTTATCAATTTATCTTCTTTCGTATCAATTTTTTGATAAATTACTTATTAAAATTTCTTAATATATTAAAATATATATATTAAACAATAAAATATCAACAACAAGAATGTAACTATATCTTCATAAATAGTTCAGAATCAATTGTTTGTTCTAATATATTATCGATTATATCAGCACATAATTTCTTTAGATAAATAAGCTTCTAAGATAAAATAAAATTTTTATCAAAACAAATATATAATCTTTTTAATCTCATCTAGCGTCTTAAATATTTTTATTCTCAATAAAATCAGAAGTCATAAAATTGGGAGTATAAATTTTAAAAGTAAAAAATTAATAATAGATAGAAATTAATATAAGATATATTACTTAAATAAAATAGCAGATAGAATAATATAAGGTACAAGATGTACATTCATACCGTTTAAATAGTTTATAACGCTGTTATTTATCCCGCAATTTATATACTCACACTCGTTTCTTTCGATCGATTAACAGCACTCGCAATAAAATAAACTTCTTTCTCGAATTTCAATTTCATATCCCGGCAGCGTTGCTACAAGCTCGCAATAATAAGCGCATGATAAAGAGGTATTTCGCGTACGGCAAACCGCACGGGGTAAGATACGTACTCTCGCCCACCGAGGTATCGCCCGCGATATCTCGCCGAATCTGCGTCGAGCATGTGGTCTCGCGGCGTTAAGATACAAATTGAAAACCATTTAGCAAATCTCCCCGTCATTCGAAGTGTTAATAAATTCAGGTTTACGAGGGTCGGAGGGTTACGTTATGGATCCGCGCGCGAAGCGAGACGTGGCGCGCGATGTGATGCTTTAACTTGCATAAAAGCGATCGCGCGTGTACGCTCGCTATATACGCGCTGGAAGAGAATCCCCGTGGAATATTTCGAGGCATCGGAACGGATCTTTTTATCGCTCGATCGAGCGGAAGCTCGCGTGCGGAATATATACGGCCATGCAATTTGCTGAACCGAAGGTAACGTGCGCGCGAACGTTAATAAAGACGCAGTGGAAAGAGATGAAAATTCAAAGTAAGGATAGACGTGTTTTATATATTGCGTCAATGTTATGTTATTTATACTCCGCTTGCGAATCAAGCGGAGTTCGAGGAGATAGAAGGAATTGTAATAAAAATGAAAACTACTAGGTAAAAGTTAGACACAATGCAACAAGGTTTCTCAATTATTTTATAAAATCTAGTAGGGCAGAGTAATAGAGATTTTTTAATATAATATTTTCTAATTATAAAATTCATCAATTATATAATTATTGTGTAATTATTATAATTACACTTATTAATTAATCAACATCTCAAAAATAGAGATTAATTCTATAGATAGTTTTTTTGAACTTCTATTCGTTTCTAGTTTTTCATCTATCTATATGTATAAATCTATTAAAGATATAAAATGAAATAAGAAGAATACGAGATGAAAGTAATAACATAAACGTAAATAAGTAAAATAAGTAAATAAGTAAATAAGTAAAAATAAGTAAAACATAAACGTTATTTTTGAAAGCAATGTTCCGACTAGATAAAATGCGAAAAATGATTGATTATTTCCGACGGAAGATAGACGGAATTTACGCAAATGCTGGCACAAGATGCGCTCTTTCTCGAAAAAGTCGATCAGCTTGCAATCAGCTTTGCGGCCAGCCAACTGCTTTCCGGCCAGGACCGCGAACGATATAGAATTTAATACAGCTTCAACGTTCAATAAATTCCGGCTGCGGCCGCGCACGTGTATGCTATACACGTCGCATCGTGTCATGCTAAATTCTAACTCATCGTAGGAGACTTGTACGCCGTAATCCTCCGACTACTGCCTCGGCGCGAGTCCTTTGAGGGTGAAAACGTTACCAGGAGCAAAAGGAGGGCCAGCCGAGAGAGGAGACAGAGAAGAAGGCTATCGAGACACGGTCGTAGTTTGCAGGAAATCTGTATATATAATATGATGTAATAGGAAAGAGGAGATTTCAGTCGGTACAAGAGGAGTAGGAGGCCAAAAGGGGGTGAGCCCAGGGGGTAGTGGGCGAGGGAGGTATTATCTGCACGATGATGGGGACATGTATAAATGTACGAGGAGAGTTAGGAGGAGGATGACGAGAGGATAGAACGACTCAAAGGCAAATATGAGGTTTGGAAATTTGGATTAGGACCTTCGCAATGGGGAGATGTGGTTTGTCGATGTCCCTTTTAGAGTTATCGGATGATCGGGTGCATATGTGGACGTTATGAGTGAGATCTTACATGGCGACCGATATCAAGCTGCTTAGACAACAACCGGGACTCGGGTTAACTCGCGAGAATTGCTTGGATCATGTATTAGGCTAACCGACCGTAAATTGCTGACGAGACAGATACTTATATTCAGTGTATTATTCATTTAAATAATGCCGAATTCGAAAATATCGAATCGTAAATTTAAATTATAAATAAAAGAAATTATTTTCAGGACAATCAATTCTAATAGTAATTATAATTCTCATTACTAATGAGATACATAAAAGTTTTAATTTGAATCAATAACAGATACAAGAAATCGAGAGATGAGTATATAAATAAATGTTCGCATTTTTATCTGGAGGTACTTTTATCTTTTGAATTATTAATTTTAAAGAAATAATGTATTCATATATAAAGCAACTATAACATTATATTTGCAAAATTTATGATGTTACGATAATGGAAAATGTATGTATAAATTTCATTTTTTATCTGTAAAAGTACTTATATAATTTACAATTATAACTAAGCAGTAATGTACTAGATTTATCAATAATATCAAATTTCACATAATTAATATTTCTATATTAATAAGAGAAAAAAATTGTCACAAAATAAAAGGGTCTATCGTATGCGGTATTCCGATTTCTAAAATTCATTAGAAAGACTAAAACTCTTGACAAAAGTGCAAAAGACAAATAAATTATTCTAAGAATATTTCTGGAAGACGTGACAATCGTTTATCTCCGCCACGGAATAATTCAAATTCGAGAAGATAATGTGTCGGCACTACACCGCAGATATACCTTTCCGCCGGCGTAGTTATGCAAGTTGAAGCAGCCACCCTCAGTCTTTTCACCCCTTTCAGCCCGCGTGGACGTAAGGCGTTGTAGACGTGGCTTCGCCTGCGCCCCTATACACCACTCGACAGTGGGATGCGTTATATATCACGGGAGAAAACTTCCAGCATAGATAACCTACTTGAGGAGTTAGCCCGCGTACATGCAAATTTCTGAATTATTATGCCGCGCCGAGTACATTATGCAAGCTACCGCCTCCATCGTCTCTCTCCAACCATCTCCTTCCATCCTGTCTTGCGCCGCGCCGGCTCTCGACGAGATGCTGCAGTTATCTACCCCGCCCGCCTATCCTCGCCAATTGCACTTTGCAATTAATCTCCGATACCGCACGTGCGACAGAATAAGGAGAGGGAACCGGGGGACTCCGGCAAACTTTGAGTCGGAAATTGGCGAACGCGGCTTGCGTCGTTACCCCGCGATGCCCGCAAAGTCAATTTCTAAAGAAAATATCATTAGTCGGGCGAAAAGATTATTAAATTCAGTAGTAAATAAACGATTTAACTTATAAATATTATTACACACATAGTAATTAAAACGTGGTATTTAAAATTATTGATATAATGATTGCAATATAGATTAATTACTGAGAAAAAATTCTGTTGATCCAATTAAAGTCTATATTACGGGCTGTTACTAACATAAGTGATTAATTCATGTAAATTTTTATTGACATAGAGGCATAAATTATTATTCCAATAATTAAGCCTTTATGTCAATAAAAATACATATACAATACATGAATTAATCACTTATGTTAGTGACAGCCCGTAATATAGATTTTAATTGAATCAACATTTTTTTCTCAGTGTACTAATTGTTATAATTATTTTATAGTCGATAGAATTAACTCACTACAGGTTAATGCTAGGCACAGGTTTATGTTAATTTTATAATAAGTTAATGCTTATTCTACTTGTAATTGATTATACCAATCGTTTTAATTACATTTGTGCATAATGATATGTCATAAATTCATTAAAAGTTCATGTAAACTAAAGTGTAAACATATTATAAATATATTGTTCAGCGCGATATATTAATTAAGCACTCATTAAGCTGTGAACGAGGCTCCCTCGATCTTTATCTTAGAATATATAACTTAATAAAATTATGGAACGACGATGGATTGCTAAAAGGAGAAAAATCTGTTCGATCGGTGCAGAATTAATCGAATTCGCCGTACAGTTTCCGACATCATAATGCAGAAGGTCGCATCGCGTCGCGATCGAGAGCGCATTTAAGAAAAAGTTCAACACGAAGGTACTAAGCAGCTCGGAAGAAAAGACTCTTCCGCGTCACACTTTCTCCGATTAATTGCGTTAATTGTCTCGGGGCAATATCAGGTGGCAATTAAGGCTGCGACGGCTAATTAAGTTCGAAGCGGAGACATCGGTCCGAGCACTAACTCCCACCCTACTGTAACCCTTCACCCTTTGTCCTTCTATCTACCTATGTATCGTTCTATCGTTCCTCGTCGCTCGCGATAGCGCACAAAGCTGCGGACTAACTGAATTTTCTTGAGCAGTCAGGCGTCCATCAAAGATCCTGGCGATGGAAGGGCCCTCGAAGGGCATGCCGTAACCCGCTCGCATCCTTTCGACAATTATGAATTAGACAGGGCCGTAATCGATTCTTCATAAACTATACGCGAGTTTAGTCTTCGATTGACCGAAGAAAAAGAGAAATGCAACGATT
Source organism: Atta cephalotes (assembly GCF_000143395.1). Taxonomy (NCBI): domain Eukaryota; kingdom Metazoa; phylum Arthropoda; class Insecta; order Hymenoptera; family Formicidae; genus Atta; species Atta cephalotes. The sequence continues at coordinate 1,107,602 of NW_012130134.1, forward strand.
AATTCGAGAATTACCCAACGTGAAATATTCTTTCCCGAAAATAAGTCAATCTGTTATGAATACTGAAGTTTATACAACGTTTCGAACGATTTTCATTCTCAGTAATATGACATCAAAAGACTTTAATGCAATTGCTCGAGGCGCGCATAGCGAGACGGACGTTATATGGACGAAAAAGGACAGGAAAGTGGACCGGGAGGAAAAGGGCGGACGACGCTCATCAGCAGGACGTAGGATCGGCCCTGGGTATCCACCTCACCTATAGCTAAACGCATCTAGTCTGTATACTGGGTGTACGCGATAAGTAATTCACTTAGACCTCTATTGAGTTAACCCTTGCTTCTGCCGTACCTCCATTTAGCCTCTGAAACCCACTGTTCCGGCGGTACTTCCATCTCCACTCTCTCCTCCTGCCTGTGTCTTCATGGGTTGTCGTTGGATATTAAAATCATCGAGGACACGCATATACTTTGTACACCCCTTGCACACCGGAGCAGGTGCAACGAGCAACCGTGTCGCATCGGTGCTAACAATTGAAGCGGAAAAAGCCATTGTATTGTCACGATTAAAAATTTAAATATAATAATAAAAAAAATCATATTTCAACGAACTAAAAATGAGAAACATGAAAATTTAAAAAAAATAGAAAAATAAGAAGCATGAGAAATTTAAATTACCTATATAATTAATTTTAAGTCACCATACTAAAATCTGTAATTTGTGTAACTCAAAATTCGTGCGATCATAAATAGCAGAATATTTTTTTACACAATTCTTTCTTAGCATTTCCTTAAACCAAATAATATCATTCTTATACAGCTCGATATTGGTTGTTATGTCTGATTATCAGAATTTAATTTTTAGACTGTGAAACTTTCCGCACTGATGGTCCCATTGGATGAAGCGAGCAATTGATATCCGCTCGATTACATAGAGTGGTAGACAAACAGTCGCAGAGGAGGAGGTCAGAGTGGAGAGGGGCAAAAGGTCAGGTCATATTGCGGATAGGCAAAGTAAGTATCTACCTCGTCGAAACGTCGGCGTAAGACCACTTAGAGCAAGGGTTCGTCTCTTTGGGAAAGCTTATGGTGGGCCCTCAAAGTGGCCATTACCAGCCGATGGTTGGCTCGTAGATGGTCAGTAAAATCGACGGCTAGCTCTTCCATGCTCTCTCCCTATCGCGTCCCCCGCCCTCGTTCTGCGCTCTTACTCACTTCCGGTTAGCATTTCCCAGCGAACTTGTCCAATTAGGTGTGTCAAGGGGTATCGAATAATTATAGCGGTTTACTACGGCAGCCGCATCCTCTAGTGCTCGATTGATATTCCAGAAATTGTCTATTTTATTCATTTTCGATGAAAGAAACAGAATAACAGCGCAAGATTAGAACAATGAGTGCAGCAATAGAACAAATATTTTATTATCTATAAGTTATTTTAGCCTAACCAAATCTTGATTTATTTTATCGTCGCACTTTAGAGATGCACAAGCTGATTTTCTAAACAGTCTTTCAAATCCATTCCATGATAGTTTCGCGATGTGAAATGTTCAACGGACAACGCGTATCACTTCTGTCATAGGGTCTAGGTCACAACTCCGTTAACATACGCGAAGGGTTTGATAATTGACCTGTTACCTACGTATGCGAATATTTGACAGTTACTCGATAGTTCTCGCCTGCTACTAACGTCCTTCCGGTAAGCCTCGGGTGTTATAGTTGCTTCGTAGTCGTCGCAGTAATAATGTCGTAGTCGCCCGGCTCTGTCATTGTTGTCAGAGTTTCGGTACTATTGTAAAATTGATGTCGTGGAATTACATTGCTGTCCGTTCGTTTCGACAATTCATGTAACTTTACATACATGTTGAATTAATAATATTTGATGTAACAAATAATTATGACAGTTATCTACGTCTTCAAAGTAAATATTCCTATTTAGATGTAAAATGATTCAGAGAAATAAGTAATTAAGGCAAGCACATCTGCTATAAAAATATAATACAATGTGATCTATTTTCTATTCATTGTAAAAAAAAATATTATAGTATAGAAGCTATTTTTCAAGAATTTATCATAGGCACCTTCATTCATCTCCTTTCGATTACGAAACCGCAGAGAAATATCGCGAAGCAAAATTAATGCTGCAGGCTCATCAGACTCGAGTTTTAAAAGACATCTCTTAACGAGGAAGGATATCGTTCGCTTCGCAACAGGACACGTTTAAAGAATTAAAGTATCTAATGCGAAAGAAAGGTCTTCGAAGCCGCCGTTTGAAAGCGAAGCATTGTCTGCTTAAGCCTGGCATTCAATGCTCTTTCTCTCTCTTTCTGCCTACCGCGCGACCTGTCTCTCTTCCTTGTCGGATATAAATTGCGAAAGATAGGATAGAACGGGGTGGGTTCGGAGTGGAGGGAGAAATAAGAAATTAAGAGAGAGTCTTAGGAGAGAATAAAGCTAAGAATTAAGGCGCAGAGAGGCTCGGAGGAGAGGAAAGTAAGAATGACGGAGAAAGAAAGACGGAAGAAGAAGAGAGAACGAAATGAACTGAAACCACTGCTGGCGCTCGCTTTGGAGCTTAAGTCCTCCGAGGGATTCTTACTCGCGCGTCATTTAACAAAACAATTAGAAGTTAACCCCTTCCTGTGCGTCCGTCCATTCTTTTCTTGCGAATCTACGTCCCAAAACTAAGGAGATTTTTTTTGGACTTACTGGCAATGTTTTTATTGGAAATATTTTTTATGCAAGCTTCCATTCCTTCAATATTCGATTGACAATGATCGTACTTTTCATAAGTTAATCTGTAGCGTATGATAAAACATAAGGAATTTTGGAGTAATGTGATATAAAGTTTTGCGTGAACTTCACGTGAACGGTTTAGGATAGTAATATGCTAAAAGTTGTACAGAATTAAACTTTACACGAACACTGAGAAGAGTCATGTATCATTAATGAGATACAGTAATCCTTTTCCTAGTTTTGTGATTTAATCCTAAGCGTATTATACTTGAAAAATACAATACAAAAAGTTTTAATTGAATTTAATCTCTTCGGAAATTAGACTCAATATAAATCCTTTTTAAATATTAGGACAAATAAAAATTATAACGTTTATTATCAATGGATGGGCAATTTATTAATAATGAACATGAATTATGCTAAAGTTATCATGTCACGTTTTATTAGCCCACATATTTAAAGAATAAATTGAATAGATAAAAAACTTCTCGGAATATCAATTAGTAACATAAAAAAGAAAAAAATTTTTTTTTCACTGACAAATACATACACCAGTCTGCAAGTTTCGCTTTTTTCAGGTAGATAAATAAAAGTGTTGCCACGTAAAGACATCCGGCTCCACTACCCTTCCCGCTGCGTGAGACCGCACAAATGGAAACCACCCTCAATCTCATCGCAGGCGGTCTCGTCGCGGCTCTTCCTCTTCCAGTCCCCGTTCATCCTTACCACCCGTCTCCGAGAACCGCGCTGAGCGTCGAAGAGACAAAATAAATATGCCACCCATGCCTCCCCGTCGCGGCCACGTGAAATGTGCATAATCCTCAAACGAAGAAGCGAAAGGAGGTTCAGGATCGAATGGAAGACCGTGGAATCTTCGAAGGGGTGGAAGTGGGCGAAAAGATTTCTACCAATTATCGATGGCGCGTCTTTTGATCTGCGTACACCATCGCGACGCGTATGTTGATTCTTAAAACTCTTATTTCTATTTGAAAAACCCGCAGAGAAGCAAACTCTGACTGCCTACTCCATCCACGCAATTTCCCCTCCTTTCTACCGCATTTCCGATTCGCAGCGGATATTTTACCGAAGAGTTATTTTCAGAGCAAAGAGAAGTATGTATACTGGTACACCATAGCGCAAAATCCTTCGAAGTCTTTTTATATTTGTCCTTTTATTTTTTATTTTACAGAGTTTCTAGATATTACAAAAGAATGAAAAATAATACTCTGTATTTTTTTTATGCACTTATTGTCTTAATTGAATATTGAGATGCATATATTTTGTCTGAATTTCTAATCTTTAATCTTATCTTCAAATTATATTTTTTCTTCATTTTATTTATTATACTAAATATATTTGCAATTATGTATGAGAAAGATGTAAATGTATTATATGTACAATAAAAGTCCATAATATATTGAGGGTGGACTTACTCAGCCCAAATAATTGTGCGAATCAATCATCCTTGTACACAAGATTAGAATTCTTTGTTTAAGAAAGGGTAATCCTATTTTTAAACGAAAAATATTTGAATGTTTACTAACTGTATATGTGAAAAAATTTTTATAATACATTCAAAAATAGTATATACAATAATTTAATAATTTAATCTCTCAAGCGTAATATTTTCTGCAAATTACCATTATAATTAGAAAATAATTCAATAGAGATACTATATTTTAATATAATAGATATTTACGTAAAATAATTTCTTGCGAATTTTATAAAGATGTCTTCACAAAACTACAAAATAATTTTATTGAGTTCGACAAATAGTTTCAGCACGTTTTTTTGCATTTATGTAGGTGACGAAATGATCAGAACTAATAGTACGTGTCACGAGAATCGTGTTTTTGACTTTTATTAATATCGTCAAATTCGTATGGAAATCGTAGAAGAGTCGTAAAGGCGATCGCAACTGAAGACGACGCGAAAGGAACGATTCATCAAGATCTGCGATTCATAAAAGACTTCTAATCCCGAATCGCGACGGCGCTTTGCAGTGAGGGGCAGGGTAGGGATCGCGACAACTTCGAGTGGCCATTGTAATGTTAAGCGTCCATCCCCATTCCACCCTCTCTCTTCTTACGACCAAGTCTGTTATCTCGACGACGCTTCCACGGCGGAAACATCACCCGCTCCTTATTTTCCGTAAATGAGAGACTAAAACAATGACGAAGAAACGTAAAGATCGCGCTATTGTTATTGCGGTTATTAGCGAATGAATAATTCGCGCAAACCCATTATCGTCTATTAAGGTCGAATTATTGTTGGCGGTATTCCGCGCGGTCGCAACTTAGTGCATCCTCTTACAAACGTAATTAGTAATAATCCTATTGAAGAATAACCAGGTATGCAATTGCAAAAGTCGGAATTCGATCATTATTATTCGAATAGTAGATAGAGTATATATAAGCTTGTTGATCAGAGATGTCGGTAAAATTTTAATATAACAATAGTTGATTCTGATGTAATATTTTATAAATAAATATTAAATAATAACAATGCAATATATACTTTAATTTTTTAAGTAATAAAAATAAATAAAAATGTGGCTAATTAATCATACATAAGAGAATATTGCAAAAGATTCTTTATAATTCCATTTAATTCAAATAAAAAAATCTTTTATTTTTATTTCTTCCAGATAAATGCACTATTCTGTTGATAAGCACAAGTCTTCGAGAACCGCATAACAATTACTATAATCGAATGGACTGAGCGAAGGGCTCGAAGTCAATGAAGAGAAGACAAACCACGCGACGGACTATTCATGTGAAAGCCACCGGGCTTTTTAATCGATGTCACCCTGGTTCGTTCGTCCGGTCCAGATTAATTTCATCATGAATGTTAGCCCAACACTCGAGATCCAACCGCGAGCAAACACCCTCCACGCACTCTATTAACAGTTTAAAGCGTATTACAGTCGCGTCGTTGGGCTGTGCTTTGCACGCACGATCAACACCAGCCGTCTATGATTTGCTCGGGAAAATGATGACTTTACCCTTCAAAGTAACTTCATATAGAAATATTTGCGTTTCCAAGTTGATCCATTCGATCGTTTGAAGTTAACATCGATATGATTTTGGTGAATTTTGAAACGACATAGGTGAAAGTATATCTCATATATAATTGTTACAATAAATTAGTATGAATATCGTATTTTTAATTACTTCTTTTATATATATATATATATGTATATATATATATCTGAATTTAAAAATATTATAAATTATTCTTACTTAATTATTATTTAATGAAGATGAACAATATTCAGCGAATTTCAAAAAAAGTAATAAAATAAAAAATATAGAGAAAGGAGACTGTGAATCAATATTCAAATGATATAGAAATAAATTTCTTTGTCATTGCATTGCTTTAAATCCAATAAAAATAATTTGCGCTCAATTAATCAACATTTTTTTTAAAAACGGAATATTTTGGAGTTAAAAAAAGTAGCCAATTAGATGTTTCTAGGAATGGAACTTTCGCGTGTTACGTTTAACGTTAGTAGAATAAATCAGAACCGAGTCAGACCGAGGGCAGACAGAGAAAGCAGGACGGTAATAAACGGAGATAGATAGAGGCATCGAAAGACAAGGAGAAAAATATGAGACGAAATCCTTCCTACCTTCGTCTTTTTCGGTGGAGAAATAAAACTGTTGTATCTACTAATAAAGGCGGAGTCTTACTTTTAAAAGCGCGCACTTCGCTCTCCTTCTCCTTCCGTCCCGCTTGTTCTCTCTTTCTTCTTCTTCGTCCTGCGTTAAAATAGGAGGGATTAGTTCCTATGGTAGCGCGGGGGCTTAAGCATTGATGAGGTTTTTAAATGGGTTCTCCTTTGACGGTGGTAAGAGAACGCGAAAGGCGAGTAGGGATGGCTACGACAACCAGGCCGAAGAGGCGGACGGGCGGACGATATTTACCGGGAGATTAAAAAATCGAGGGAAAAATTAAGTGTTACGGGGGCACGCCCCTGTTCTGGACTTAATTCTACGTAATCCTCTGCTAAGATCGCCGAACCTTCCTCCCTCTTCCGCAACCCCCGTCACCCTTCCACGCTCTTTCACTTCAAGGAAGATCGATCGAGATTTTCATCTCCCTCCATGTAAGGATACGTTTTGTCGCTTGCTAATCATCTAGGATTATGCATAAAAAATGAAAGGATTTCTCGACAAATTTGTTAGTTGTTATGTAAAAGTTAAGTAAAACAATTGGATTTCAAAAGAATTTTATTCTATGCTTTTGCAGTTTTGTTAGTCGATAAGTAAAAATTGAATATCCTCGTAACGAAACTGAGCAAAATGAAATTTCGACCGACTGATACAAAATGCTTTGCGAAAGGACTTTTTCCCAGCTGGTCGTCCTCAAATAATAATGGAACTTAATTACATAAGGCCAAGTCGATATGTTGGCGGTACAAATATTTAGAGGGCGAACGCACGGTGGTCGCGAAGCGATGTTATTAGTAAATTAACTGACATCAAAGAAAATGCGAGCGCTGGTCACTTACTCCACTAATGGAAAGCCTGCATCCTCCTGCGATATATATATATATATATATATATATATATATATATAATATATAAATGTATATATTTTTTGTATAGACATTTATAGAATATTTTGTATAGACATTTATAGAATATTTATATATCTATATACATTTATAACTTCAAAAATATTTATAAAGCAATCGTGTAGGAAAAGACATGTTCCTATTTATCATTTCGCTTATAAAAATCTTTGTAAATCTGAGTAAATTTAATCTGAGTAAATTTTGCAAGCTGTTCTTATCAATATCTTCTGTTAAATTATATATTTCAACAAAATAGATTATTACAGTATCATGTGAATGTTCAATCTATGTCTATACGATAGTTGTTTCTTTTAATAATTCAATACGAGATATCAATGTGTGTTTGAATTTTCTCAAAATATTTAATCAAAATATTTAATTAGAAATACCTACTTAATTAAAAATTTAATAAGTAATTCAAGTTTATTTATTTAAAACGCATTAAATATTTAAATTATAAATAAATGTATGTATAAAAATGTATGTATAAAAAATTAAATTTTATTATTTGAATCTTAATCTTATTATTGAAATTTAGAATGAGTAATGTTTCTCAATCTTCATCTTACTTTTCTTCTGTTCATTTAATATCATTAATCCGCAGCAATCGTTTCTCAGAATATCTAATTGTTGTCAATGATGTGAATATTTTAATCGTTTAATGATCGTCATAAGTAGAAATCTCGAGGATTGTTGACATTTAGAGAGATAACACGCGATTCTTTTGAGGGGAAATCGAAAAATCCACGCGTACTTCTCCAGGAGACACGTACCGTCTCATCTCTAGGACTGGCTTCGCTTCACTGGGTGTCCGTTGCGGAAGGTCTTAAGGGTGATTTTTTCTCATTCCTCAGCCTCGCCGGACTAAATTTCGCGCGTTAAGCCCTCGGTGTAATCCTGCCCTTAATATTCAAAAACGTGATCGCCCTACCAAGAATATCAGGGAACTGGTTCGTAGCTAGTCCAACGAAGACGCCACGTCGCCGGGTAGGGAGCTTTTCATATGCTAATTGGCATTCGTCATTTTCTTATGGCATCGACTTAAGTGTGCTTAAGGCTGCTAACTCCTTTCCTGGCGTTAGAGAGCTGGCTATGCCTTGCCAGCATCTTCGTAATTGGACCTCTCGCGATTCGATCCGCGCTCACATGTAAGTGAACACGAAATTCGTCCTTCCCGAAATCATTTAAAAACCATACATCAGTTCAGCAAAAATCCAATCAATTTAGAGAAGAATTTACTAAGCTTTTTCGCATTTCACAATATTTTGAGTTTTATAGTGCAGATATTTATTCAAGCGTCTGATTTTAAAGTATATAGAGTATATGTATAAAGTATATGTAGTCATTAATATATGGAAAAATAAAATAATTAAAAATTTTATTAGAAATCTTTTAGCAAAAGAGTCATAATTAGAAGAGAGTCATTAAATAGAAAATGTAAAATAATATCTATTAAAATATCAACTCACTTTGCATTTCGTCTCTATGACTTACGCTTTCGAATTAACTTATAGAATTAAAAAAACTTATAGAATTAAAAAATATACTTAAAAATATATTTAAAAAGCAGAAAAGTTTTATGTCTAATCGCCTAATATATAATTTGTGTAGATGTGAATAAATTTGTGTATGAAATAGTCGTGAATAGATTTGTATATCATACAAGTTTCATAAAAATGTTACAAGCTGATTTTTCCAATATAAACACTTTATAAAGAACTTTAATAATATTGAGAAAAAATAATCGATAAACAATAGTACTCCAAAATTAAATTTATAATACGTAACACACATACATACACTCCAATATTTCAAATTGAAAAATTGTAATTTATTCTTTTTAAGCAACAGATCTGTGATGTAATCTTGATATACAATAATTTATTATAAATTAATGCATAAGTATATTTGTAAATTTATTCTATATTTAAATTTATTGTTTATTTTTCACAGATCTGTTCTTTCAATAAAAAGAAAGTTTGTTTACTCACCAATATTGAAGCAGGAATTATCTATATACATTGATTACAGTGATTCTGTAACATACAAATTAAAGTATTATTCAAAAAACAATCAAAATTTCAAGAAATAAATATTGAATGTTAAATTTTTTTTCTTATCTTGGAGGGTAAAAATATATGATAAAATAAAGATTTTTGAAAAGACTTTCTCTAATTTATACTTAAATCATTGAATTAATGAACAAATTAAATAATCAATCAAGTAAGTAACTAATGTGACTAATATATAAGTGATATACAGATAATAAATTATTTACGCCAAGATTTCTCTGCAAGCGTCCGATCCAACCTTTCATGGACCTGTTATAACTAACCTAATTTTATTCCTCTCCTCAATCATCTCGTTGTCAAATTGTCATTCTTCCTTCTGTTTCTTCTTTAGGTTGCACTCGCATGTCATTAACAGATAATTACGATCACAGATGCATTAATTATCAATTAATTATCAAAGTTAACTATCGCTAATTATCAAAACTCTTTCCATGCAACATTGTACGGCACTCTTCCGTTTACAAAGTTATACTAACAAATATCTAGACAAACGATTTAAAGCGATATAAAATTTATTATTCAAAGTATTTTTAATTACACGATTATCAGGCAAAAATTGTATTTTATCTTTTTATCTTTAAAAATCCACTTTCTAACTTTTGACACATGGAACGGCTCGAATCAACTGCCTCAACTGCCCGTTCGTTCGAGAATCGGTAAGCGAATGACAACATTGACAACATTGTGACCTAAAGCGCGGATTACAATAAATTGCCAATACAATATTTTGCAACAGCTAATAAGAAGCATTAATAGTAATTAGTGATATTTCTGATTGGCCGTCGTGAAGCATTGCGACTGGCGACGGAGTGTTTGCAACTTATTGTAGACCACGTTTTAGTGCAATCGCGCATTATACAAAAACCAAATACCGTTACTCATTCACTACTGTTACGGAATATTTTACATTTACAAAATAAAATTCACACCAAATATTTTATATAATACGATGTATTTTAAATTAATAATGGATTATTGCTGCATGTTTTACGCATCGCTTTGTAAATATTTAAGTTAAGTTTTTAATGTCGTCTAAGATAATGATCACTTTTCTCCAATTATTTTATTAAAAGAAAAATTAAATAATTTGCATATAATTGAAATTTGTTGCAATTATCAATTTATTAATGTCAACTGATTGCTACCATTACATAATAATATCATAAAAAGACAAAAGATAAAATCAATTAAAGGGCAATTGTCCTAAAGGTAATTGTCATATTGTAAATAATATTTACACACACGATTTATCATTGATACTATTTTATGATTTATCATTGATTACTACATCAATATCTCACGCACATAATAAATTTTGGTATAACAGTAACGTAATTAGACGTCTAAATCCAATTTAAAGAATTCTACATTGTTTTTTCATGCAAACTACTAGTCTGTGGATTACTATTTCATAAGTATAAATTACACAGCTTTTGTACGAAGCAAATATTGTCACAATGTGACAGCTATGAAGCGTTATATTGAAGAAGAAAGAGGAATTCTAAGAAATGAAGATCTCAATTTCGAAATTTTTTGTCGTTCTCAGCAGACTCCATTTCACAGATACGTATTAATACATATACTTTAATCTCGAAAAAGAATTTTCAAATTAGTAAAACAGGAAAAAAGTAATATATTGTTATACAAAAATTACGTGATTTAGTCGGTAATACAAACGACTTTAGAATTCCCTTAAAAATTAATAAATGGATTAATAATCATTCTTATATACATATATACGCTAATTCTATGTGATAATAATCAATTTTGATTTATAAAATCTTTAATATTTTTATATAATAATTTCATATTTTAATTGGTAACAAAAAAATCTGCAAAATACTTTTAAAACATTGTGACGTGATTGTTGTATATTGTAAAATATCTTGCATATCTAAAAACATATACAAAATTTCTTATCAATTTCTTTACAATTTTTTGTAAAGTTCTAGTAAAAATGTATTACGAAATAATAATTAAACTAGTTAATAACAATAATGCATATTTTTAACAAATTGCCAAATCTATGTTTAATCGAAATGATTATTCATTTATCAAATTAATTTTCAAGCACAAATAAATATTAAAGTAAATAAACATTAAAAAATATTAAAGTACATTTAAATGTTAAAGTATTTTAATGTAATTGGACAAAAGTGTTTAATTCGAATTCCAATGACATTGTAAGAATAGACACCATACACCTATAATGACTCCTCTTACACTCAAGCGACTAGCACTAATAAACTATACACACCTTTGTGATATGTCGTGTCTGTAATATTATCCCCATCGCGACACGTATTACACTCTAACTTTATCGGAAGATATCTCGACGGCATATCTATAAGAAGATAACGCGGGTATTCATCGTCGAATAGTGCCAAGCCTGTGCGCCCACGATAAACGTTTACATTTCTTTCCCGTAACGATAGAGGTGAAAAGACGGAAAATGGGCCTATCGAAGGGTGAAAACACACAAGATGTTAATATCATATGAACTTACTTCGAAGGTGAATTATTAACATAAAAAGATATCAAATTTTATCATCAAGTGCAAAAAAATCGAAACGACTCTAAATAAACGTAAGTAGATGCTTGTTCAATATTATGATTTCACAGTTTTATTGATCATTAAAATAATTATTAAGAATATATTTCCTGTTATTTAATTGTTTTAAAAATTTATGTTTGATATTGTAAATACATTTTAATGAAATCTCTATAGTTTCAATATAACCAATGATTCACGATGATACATAGGTCAATATCAGTTACGTATATCATTCTCACAATTTTCTTATAACTCTGATTCTATATACAATGATTCATATACAATATTATGTACAAGTTGTAATATAAAGTTTATTAAAAATAGCGCGGAACACACACACACACACACACACACACACACACACACTTATTTTTTTTCTTACGTATGTAATTGCAAGATACTCTAAAAGAAAAAAGTGAATAACTATATTTTTATAGTTGTTTTTTGATCATGCAAATATAATTGTTTGTATTATTAATAGTCACACACATTGCTTAAAAATTTTTAGTTTTTTTAACAAAATAATTAATTTTTCAGTCATTATTATATAAATAATATCATATAAATAAGTGAATTTAAGAAAATATATTCATTATAATTGTGATTCCCTAGTAACACAATTCATTGCGCAACATTGGCCCAATATATGCCAACATTTAACTAATGTTTCGTCAATAAATTATGCTACTCGGGTTACATTTACTGAATAAAAATACTTGATCATACCATTTATATACTTTGATGTGTATTTTAATATTTAATATTTAAAATTATCACAATATAATACAATTTTTTCATGTTTCAAAAACTGCACTAAAAACAAATTATAAATTTTAATAAATATTTGTTTGACTAATTTTAAGTAAATATTTCTAAGTAATGTATTTGCTAAATATAAATATATATGTAGAGAAAGTTTCTGTGCATAGATGGTTGTATGCATATGTTAAAGAAGAACTTTCACGTGGTATTCGTATGCTACCTGAAAAGTAGACAAAGATGGTAGAAAACAATAGCAAATACTTTACTAATATACCATTCATTTTATTTTAATAAAGAAAAATTATCAAAGATATGGAAACTTTCCCTATACTCTAATATTTATTTGATACAAAAACTATTAATTTGATTTAATTTTTATAATTTTTCTCATTGAATAAATATTTTTTACTGTAAGTAAATGTTTATTTAGTATTATTCAAAGAAATATGTATTAAGATCTAGTAAATTTTTTTCATTGTACATATATGATCATTATTATTATACATTATAACAGTAATAAAAATGGAATTTCTAACCATAATTATTTTACCATACAATTATAGTTACTATAATATCAATACTTTTCTCTCATTGTAATTAAATAAAATATTTAATTAAATAAAAACTATATCTACACATGCGTAAATGACATATTTGATTTCAATTAAAAGGCGCATCTCTTTCAGAAAAATGACAGTCCGTTTTCCTGAAGTAATAAGAAGCAGATCGGAAGTAGAAGGCGGTTTAGCAGGACCAGCGAATCCAATACCTAGTCAATCAATTGATTGCGGCTGTGGACAAATGCAATGCCCAAAGTTGGCGAAATTTGCAACGCGAAAACTCTTCGTGGGACTAATTTGTTGGATTGGTGTAGTGCAAGCTGCATCATATGCTTACTTTCATGTCACAGGGTCCACGATAGCTAGAAGATTTCAAATCGATCCGTATATAATGGGTGCGTCTTATAAACGATGTAAAAAAATATTTAATTGAAAGATTTCTTATATAAATCATAAAATATTTATATTATATTTTAGTGCGAACACATTTTTAACATATGTAAGAAATTTGACATCAATAACTTTTTCTTTCAAGATTGTTTCGATAAAAATATATTTAGAATTTACTTGATATGTAAAATTATTTGAATAAAAATATGTTTTTGATAAGGAAATCTGACATATAATATTTCTCAAAGAAGTTTATTTTTTTAGATTGGATTCTTGTTACGGCAGAATTAACACCTATTGTACTAGGATTAGCGATAGCATATTGGGGTGACAAAATACACAGAGCTTCATGGATAGGAGCAGTGACTCTTTTACAAAGTGTCGCACATTTCGTTTTGATAATACCTCATTTAACACATCGCGTTCGTGTAATTGAGGAAACGCAAAACGTTACTCATATGTCATTGTATGCGGGTTAGTAGTCAAAGCGAGTAATCAAATATGATGAAACTCTAACACAGAATTTCTAATTTAACAATATTGAACCTAATTTAAAAATTGACCGAAAAATGTTTAACGCTAATAAATGAAAAAAGCCATAATTGGTCAATTGCAATTTACATTAACATGTGATTTGTTATTAAACAAAAAATATTTCTTTTTCACATTATATTTTTTAAATTTCATAGATGATAGTCCAGAATTATGTACTCCTGAAATATCGAGGATCATCTCAGAAGAAGAACCCTGCTATATTACTATGATTATAATAATCCTAGTGTTAATCGTAAGCGGAATGTCAAGTATCACATACTATGCGCTAGGAATTTCTTACTTAGATGATAATACAAAAAAAAAGCATGTGACCGGTTTCATCGGTGTAATAATCGCTGTCAAAATCGCGGGGATTGTTCTCGGATACCTTTTGGGTTGGGGATGTCTGCGGTGAGTATTACGTATGCTTCATTAAATATTGCTGTAAAATTTTATTAATTATTAGATATTATTATTATGTTTTGCAATCTTTCTTTATTCATTCGTTATTATGTATTTGCAATCTTTAAAAATTAATTACACATTATGAAACAGAACCGAATAAATGTATATTTATTTTTAAACTTGTCAACTCGCATCCCAGGATAGACGCTGAAGATTTCAGTGTTGTGAATTCATATCGGGATCAAATCGGAGCGTGGTGGCTTGGATTCCCGATTCTCTCCATATTATTGGTGATTCCTGGTTTGCTACTTTCATGGTTCCCAAGAAGATTACCTTCAGAAGTATATAATATAATTTAATATAAAATATAATATGAATTTCTCTAAATTAATTATGTAAGATTTTATAAGATTTTATATCACAAAAGCGTTTCGAATTAATATTAATAAATTAATTTTGTTTTTTTTAATAATACTAAACTATCTCTCTTTATTATATTCCATTCTCTCAAAAAAATTATTTTTCGGCTTAACATAATTATATATTATTTCTTTGTTTTAGGTTGTCGAACAAGCCGCAGCTTCACTTCTTGACCGGACTACGATACGTAACCGAGCACCCCACAGAACAACTAGTCAAAAGGTCGGCAATCCCAATTTTTGGCCGTCATTATGTAGATTGTTTACTAACAGAATTTTAATATGCAACATTCTGGCGACAGCATTCAGTGCTATGGCTCTTTTAAATTTTATGACGCTCGAGAATATCTTTTTAGAGTCCAGATTTCACATACCTAGACCGACAGGAATGCTCCGTGGATTTGACGATCCTCTGCCTTCCAGACTAGTTACCAGTAAGATTAAACAATATCTCTTTTAACAAATATATAGATAGAAGAAGGAAAAGATAAGAAATTATAGCGATATCAGTTTCTTAGAATATTAATAATTTCTAAATTTCAATAGTTATTTTTTTTATAAAACAAAAAACCAAAACTCTCTTTCTAATTAATGTTTTATAATTAATATTTTATTTTAAATGTAAATATTCTTATAAACTTCTATAATTGTATTTTTTACTTATAAAAAGAGAATGATATAACTGATAAATAGAAAACAATGACTAAATTACTGAGATTTAAAGAATATAAATATATTTTATTTTCAAATCACAAAATGTTGTAGAAAGTTAAAATGTAGTTTTAAATAACATGTGAAATAATTTGTAAATGCAATATTCACGTTCATTCTAGATATTGGAAGACCTATTCTGATTGGACTCGTTATAATTATTAGTGGCCTAGTGTTAGCCAAGGCAAAGCCACGAGCGAGATTTATTATTGGTTATAGTTTTATTATCGTGCTTCTGACAATTGCGATTATCATCGGACTAATCTTTGCTACCTGCGATAAATCACCTGTCGTCAATTTAGAAAAAAGCTCGTAAGTACGAGCCGATTTTTTAAATTAACATTAATTGAGTGTCGTTAAAAACAAAACAACAATATATTGTATCTCATTCTGTGAAATTCATAAATTTCGCGATAATTACATAAAAAAGTAAGATTTATTGACTATTATAGCGACACCTTGTTGAGATATTGCAACAAAGACTGTCGTTGCTCTAAGGATGCCGATTTTCGACCGATTTGCGATAATTCGGGAGAGTTTACGTATTATAATCCTTGTTACGCCGGTTGCTCTACAATCATTTACGTCGACGATGTAAAGATCTATAGCGGTTGTAACTGCGTGGAAGAAATGACAGGATGGGGTAATGACCAAGCGAAAGATGGCCCGTGCGATTCGAGTAAATGTCAGGTTGGCTGGATGGTTTTTGAGGTAATTATATTTGTGTTTGTTTGTTTAATTTTTAATTTTATATTATAAGTATTTATTTAATTAATTGTATTGATAATATAATTGTATCGATTATATTATACAAATTTTGTCATTTAATAGAATCTAATCAATTGCAAATAAAAAATTTTTTCTATCGTTCTTGTTTCAGTTTGGATCTTTATTGGCGTATACTTTAATCGCTTCCACTTTTGTAGGAGATATATTGGTCAATATAAGATCTGTCTATAAGCAAGACAAAGCTATCAGCATAGGTTTCTGGATGATGTGGGTTGCAGTATTCGTTTATATTCCTGGCAAAATTCTTTATGAATTCGTCTCGAATCAGATGTGTCAATATTGGGGCAGTCAAAAGATAATTTGTCATTTTCATAATTCTGAAAAACTCGAGGATTACTTGTGTTATTTGACAATACTATTTTTATCATTTTGCGTTTTACTCAAAATTATTGTTTGGTTTTTCTGCAAGAATTTACAGTTATACGAAGAAGTTGAAACTAAAGATCAAGAAAATACTGAGCTACAAGAAATGTTCGAATCAGCAATAATAACTGAGTTACTCGAAACATCAAATAACAATAGTAAATACTTTTTTTAAATACTAAATTTAATTCGTAATTAAATCCGTAAAAAACTAAAATTCCTTTTTTTTATAAAATAAATTAAAATTAATTCCTTTCTCTACTAATTATATGCTATAAAATATGATAATATTTGCAGATGATGAAATGAGAGAAGTGGAGGCAATTGTTGAACCAGAGCTTGCAGAGTCAAGAACAGCACCGGAGACAACATTTCAAACAAAACCGGAGGAAAATTCAGCGAAGAAAAAGGAAGATATTCAAAAGAGCGCACCTATGAAGTTGAACGGCATGATGATTCCATACAATCGTCGACCGGATTCAAATCCTCCGACAAATCACAATTCGCAATCATCAATCCGTAATCTCTCTGATGATGAATTAGACAGTTCGAGCGACGAGAGTAAGAAACGGTCCAATACACAAGTCGCTTATACACCGTTGGAACTCGATTCTGATGTCGAGAGCGATCTCGGCAGCGTTGGTCCTAGATCAAGAAAGCGCATTTCGAGCAAAGATTATGATCAAACTCAAGACGAGAAAGATCATCCCTCATCTAGAAAATCGTCCCTAAAGCGCCAATTTCCAAATCCTGATCATTACGAAGATCCACGAAGAAGTCGAAATTCTAGATTCAAGAATCCGATTGGTTATCAGGACGATTCTTCGAAGACAAACAGTTCCGAGTTCGCGAAGAAGGGTCAAGAGAGCGAAGTACCTAAACAGGGCAACTTCAATGAAGTTGGCATACCGATAGTGGTAGATCAGTTTCCGGACAGGAAAGGCAACTTGGACAGTACCAATACGGCGCACTTGAGTGACGTGAAGTCATTGATCGATCGATATGAGCAAAACGCGAGTCAGGAAACTCTAAACGAAGATCGGTTATCAGAGAAGTCGACAGAGGATATGAGAAGTAGACCAGAGAGTAAGATAGGTATTCCTCTGGTAGCTATGGTTCCCCATAGATCATCTTCTCGAGGACAATCCTCTTCAGGCTCTAGTAGCTTACCAGATATACAGAATAAGAATTCTGATCCACATTCGGAAAGACTTGAGACTCCCAGTCCGAAAAATGTTACTAAAGATAGCAAAGTATCTCGTCAAACCGATCTTTAGAATTAGAAACCACTTTAATTTAAACATGATAAATAACGCATAACACGTGAAAATCGTACGATGCGGATATTTATGGAGGAATGATATATTCATTTGTACAATGGAAGTACTATCATGATAAATTTATCTGCGAGCGATAAGAGTCCCGATTTCAAAAATACCTAACACTACACAATATTATCTCTGACACCTGTCACATTTAAGATATAATACCATTGATTTAACTTCGTGTTTTGATAGGTGAAGAGTAAAATTTGACGTATACTTTCTTGAATTATGAATCGTAATATCAAGTTGCTCTAATTATCATGCAGAATTTAGAGAGATGTTGCTATTAATAAAGATATTTTTATCCGTAATACTCCAAAAATTTAATAAAAGATAGCTGGCTAATAAAACGTTTGCTATATTTTATGACATACTTCGTAGTCATCTTTTATAAAACCTAATGACATTCATTGTAATCCTTTGATATTTATTTAAAGTCTATCATATCCGAATTTTGTGAATTATTTTGCAATTTGCCTCTTAGTAATGACTTCTTTTATATCACTTTACATATAGATTCAAATTCCTTCTAACTTTAATAATAGCGAATACATGTATTTCATCGTGAGTAGATAAATTACGATGTTTTTTTTTTACTAATTCAAGTATAATCATTATATATGTACAATTATTTAACTTTATAGATGATTCACGCTAGCATAAATCGTTGCTTACATTATCGACAGTGTAAGCCGGAGTGTATACGGAGTATATGTATACTTTATATATGTATATATATTAATTTCGTTATTTTCCATTTAAACATAAATCCACAATAAAACAAGTATTTATATCGTACATACAGCGAATTCATCTGTTATAACAATAAAAATAATTAATCGCAGTAAATTAAAATTAATAAAAGATCGATGATCGCTCTGCTTTTGCACCACTATGGGTGAGCTACCAACAGTCGGTTCTATCTAGGTTACTACGAGCTTTAAATAGCTAAGGAGGTGTTTAAGGTACTTGTAAAGTCTTTATTTGTCGGTTCTCGCTTGCTTCGCGTTCATCGTTCGCTCCTTCTTGAAGATCTTCGATCGAAGTCTCTCTTCACGTAAACGTTTATACGTACCGAAAGGATGATTAAACTCGATCATCAATTATTCTTTAAAGCGTTTCACCAGGTTCCTCAGCTATATCTTCTAGTTCAATCTCCTCGTCAAAGATCTTCACGTCTTTGACGAAATACCAAACGCCCACATCAAATACCGTACCAATCGTTACAAAACCTAAAATGACAAATGGAGTATAATAAACTTGAACAACCAGAACTGCAGCTTTTGGATAATGTAAAATACTCACTGGCCGCGGTGAAATTCAGCAAATACCTCAATGCTTCACCATTATACAGCCAACAATTTCCCGTCCCTGAACAAGTCTTACCCCATAC
The DNA here is from genome assembly GCF_000143395.1 of Atta cephalotes. Classification (NCBI taxonomy): domain Eukaryota; kingdom Metazoa; phylum Arthropoda; class Insecta; order Hymenoptera; family Formicidae; genus Atta; species Atta cephalotes. The sequence continues at coordinate 1,127,190 of NW_012130134.1, forward strand.
GAGACAAGTATTGTCTAAAAGATAAAATATTAATTAGTTTCCCAAATAGAACATGTAATCAAGCGAGTTTAAATGTAAAGATATATGGAGTATATCTTCAATGATGACTTAAACTCCTCTCTCCCTCTCNCACCTCTCTACCCTCACTCNCNCNCNCNCNCNCNCTCNCTCTCNCTCTCACNCTCCNCNCTCTCNCNCTC
>NW_012130134.1:1127541-1130489 GCF_000143395.1 Atta cephalotes
CCCCTTCCCCCCCCCTTCCCCTACCCTACCTACCTACCTACCTACCACCTACTACTTCTACCTCTACCTACCTACCCTCCCCTCCCTCCCCTCCCCTCCCCCCCCCCCTCCCCCCTCTCTCTCTCTCTCTCAAGCAAAAAATAAATAAAGACATCGAGGATTTTGTTTGCCATTTGATAATGCAACGTCAGGCAATCTATCTTTGTCGATGTTAATAACCGCGTGTACAAATGAAATTTATCACTAACCTAATATAAATCCAAACAAAATAGGTGATGGTATGAAAGCAAAAAGGCTCATTATCATTAATCCGAAGCCCATGGCAACCGCCTTGTCCTTCTCATCGACGCATCTTACAGAAACTAGAAAATTCGACGCTCTTCCGGTTGCGCCACTAAACTTCAAAAAACACACCACCGTCAGAAAGATGTAGAACTTCTGCATACAGTCGACTGGACACGAACCCGGAATAGCCGTTCCCAAAGTTTCCACGGTGGGTTCGGTCGTTTCCAATGGAACTTCGGTAAAGAATGGGAAGGATGTGATGTTGGAAAACGGATGCGCCAAGGAACGAGCCAATTTTGGTTTTACGCAATTACAGTCCGTATATACTTTGCTGCCGTTATTGTAAAGCTAAAAGTAAAAAAGAAGAGATAAATTTAATTAATAAAAATTACATTAATAGAAATTACTAAAAACATTTCGCCTTTAAATGTGACAGTAATTTAAAAATGTTGTAACATGAAAAATTGCTTAACAAAGATTTTTTATTTTTTTTTTTACTGGATTTTTTTTATATAGCCAGTTTTTTCTAAGGCGAGATTGCCTCTCATAGAAATTACGCAAAATGATATCAAACCTTCATACTGCGGCAACCAGCATGACATGCGGATATAAACGTTTGTCCATTATCGGAGCACACAGGATTATATTCAACGTAGTCACAGTGACAATGTTCGTTGCAGGGTAGTTGTGTTTTCAATACACCGTTCGGCTGAATTGCAATCTGGTTGTCATTCGCTGAGCAACCGAGAAAGGCGTAAGAGATCATTCCCAGTATTGATATAATGCCGATCATGACATTCCACGCCGCTAGGTACCTAGCCTTCGGCTTGTACTTGGAGATGACCAGACCGGACAGCAGAATCCCAAAGGCACTGAATACCAAACCGACTGTGCCGGTAATCAATGATGAGACAGACGCTGATTGCTTGTACTGGGTCTCAATGTACTTCGGCATAAAGATCCAGTAAGGCATGTAGCCCATGAAATAGAAGACTGTCGCCAGATTATTACACATTAGAGTCGTGTTCGTTATCAGGCGCTTAAACGTCCTCAACATGTCTGAGATTGACGCCGGTAGCTCCGATTCTTGCTCCTTGATGCTCGCAGCCGATTTGTTGCGTTCCAGAGCTAAAACTTTGCGAGCGGCCGCTCTCGGCAGCGTTTTTGGAAAGAGAGCGATTATACTTGCGAAAATGGCGAGGAGAATGGCCAAAATAATCCATCCTAACCACCAAGCGCCTAACCACCTTAAATTTCATTAATGTAAATTTGTTAGATATAATTAATTAACAAGAATTTTTTCAAAACATTTATGTATATATCTTGTATAAACATTTGATAAATAATTTATTATATATAACAAAACAGTAAATTACTGTTTAATTGCAATGATATAATTATTCTAGTTCTACATACCTCGGATCTTGCATCGTGATAGTAGGAGTTAAAGTTGGACTAATGTAGAACTTCAAGGAAAATGAGGCTAGTCCGTAACCAATGGCGGGTCCTAGCATTCGTAGAAAGTACGAAAAACTGATCAGTGCCGGCGTTTTCGACTTTTGTATGTTGTCGTCCATGTACGACACACCGAGGGTATAATAAAGGGAACCACCCACTCCGGATACTAGTTGAGCTATGAAGAGGAGCACCTGTGGCGCGAAGTTTCCATCTTCAACTTCGCAATCGTTTCCGCGATTTTCTTTGCCCATACACAGAAATTTTCGTGAATGTTTTTCAAGAATCGTGCTTGTGTTTAGCGTACTTTGCGCTCCATATTCTTTAGTCAGGGATAAGGCATCCTCGCCAGGTCCATAGAGAAAATGTGGCAGCATCGTAAGACAACAGAAAAGTACAACCTGATAAAATAGACAATATTTTATCAATATTCGGGAATGATATGATTTGCGCTTAAGTCGTGAGCTTTAAAATATCTACATAATAATCTTTGTTAATTCTAACTTTACTTTTTTTATTTCTACAATTTTTTTTGTTTATAATTTATTGTGTCGTATTATAAATATTGCAGCACGCTCAACTATCTGTTTGACATCTAGAGCATTCCGCAAGCGCCTCTTTACGAAGAATGGAGCGCTTAGCTAAGCACACGACGACGAGAGTACGATGGCAAGAGGCATGAATGAGCGTAACTACGATTCTAACGCTTCCTAATTTAATTAAGAACCGACCAATCGGTGAGTTATGACGTCTACCGGCTCGTTTCTCGGGGCGTGTGCTGACAGCTGATTTCGTTTCTTGTCGACGCGAAAGTACGGCGCGCGAATAATACGCGGTGCATGCCGCATTAATCGATATCCGAGGATGCATGTGATAAAACTTACGGTGTAAATACCGAAAGCGATCCATCGAGGCCTGTGACCCCTTCCTGCGTAATACGACAGGGCGACGGATACGAAAAGCTGCGAGATGTCGTTACCCACTGTGATGAGACCTGCATGAGAAGAAAGTATGTACGTGACGTAAATTGTGTCGTAACAATTTATTTAATGACAATCCTCACGCGAACGCTAATTCTATTTTGATTTTAAAATGTTAAACTTGATTACAAACTATTTTAGATAGAAGACAATATTTTTAATTATTAAAACTGCTAATTCTTATAAAATATTTTCAATGTAAGTAAAATAATATACAATAATATACAT
>NW_012130134.1:1130509-1132372 GCF_000143395.1 Atta cephalotes
TATATATATATATATATATATATATATATATATATATATATATATATATATATATATATATATATATATATATATATATATATATATATATATATATATATATATATATATATAANAATTTTTATGTATAACACTAAAAAAATTTTAATAAAACTATAATGCTAAAAATGTAATTAATTCGCTAAAATATTTAGCAAATTAATTATATCAACAATTTAAATTTAGAATATATAATGCCACTTCAAACTGGCTCTATTTTTTATTTGTTAACAAAATATTCGATCTTTTTTGTAAAAAAAAAGAGATATAAACGTAAACATTCATTTCTAATATCTATGGATTAAATCTATTTTTGTGATATAGTGCATATATATAGTATTTAAAGTATAATGAAACATTATACATACCCGTTGTTTTCGAAGGTATTTTAAATCTCTTTTCGATGGTAGTGATAGTGCCATTGAAATAGGCGTAACTTGCGGAAAATATGCAGCCAAGCACACCGTAGAGAAACACGTACGCCTTCTTGTTGGCGAACTTTTGCAAAGTTGGACCCTTGAGGCACCATATGCCGCACGAGGTATCATCGGTGATCGGTAGCTCTTTGAAGACATCATCGAGACCTCTGGTTGGCGTCGTGGGTGATGACGGTGTCGCGGGCGGTGTCGTCGGCACCTGTAATAGTTTCAGGTTCTCCGGCCCGTTCTTCTCATGATTTGAGTTACTCGAGTTGTTCTTCATCTTCGCCTCGACTTGATCGTCGCGACTGCCCGCAACTGGCAAGCGCCTAACACCAGTGGCTTCGAGCGAATTCAGTGACCTCAATCGCGGGTCGCACGGTACCGATGTGATTTGATCGTCCTCGCGACTCTTGGCATCGCTTTTTCGTTCGGTCTGGACTCGCCCCCGCGCTCACTCGCGGAATCTACTCTTTTTCCTCTCGCACTGTCTCTCGTGTCCGTCACTTTATCACGCGGTCACGTGTTCTCCATGTTTCGACTTGGTCTCATCCAGGCAACACCTACGCCAGAAAATCTGGGGGTTGACTACGACTGTCGTGCGTGCAGCTTGATTTATGCTACGGGGATGATCAATGATGATGGAAAGATATCGATGGAAAAATTTAAATCTTGAGTCGAACTGAAGATAATGTATTTGTATAACAACCTCTGACACTGAATGTCAAACAATATTATCAGATTGCGAGTGTTGAAATGGAATAATATTTGAACGATCGCTAAAAGAAAAATGACAAGAATGTAAAGACAAGATATATCTTGACTGTTTATTTAAACCGTGTAATTTTCATCTAAACAAATAAATGTTATAATAAGTTTTAGTATAAAATCGTTGTAGGAAATAAAAAAATTTAAACTTTTATATTATACTAATAAAATTTGTATTTCTTCATAAAATTGAATTACATGTTTCAATCATGTATGATTAATGATGTCGCGAGCAAAAAATTCACGAACTGCGGTCACCTACCGCTGATGCAAGATGGATCCAGAGTTATAGTTTGAATAATTAACCACCGAAATGGAGTATCGATATATAGCGGCGATCTCTTTTAAAAAAGGTTCGATCGTTCTACGATGAGTCAGCGTGATCCCTCGCAAACTATAGATTTGCGTCCGAAAACGAGCGATATTCTTCCGCAACTGAGGCGTCTAAATGCAACAGAGTGTAGACCGTTCTATACCTACTGAGAATCCCCACTTTCCGCCCCCCAAGGAGCCGATCGTACGAGAGAGTCACGATCTCTTTACACGTATCTACTGTCCACCGTGCCGTTATCAAATGGGTAAATTCTGTCTCTCACAATCAACCTATTTCATCATCCCTTCTTCTCTCTCTCTCTCT
>NW_012130134.1:1133543-1147657 GCF_000143395.1 Atta cephalotes
TTTTTCCTTTTGATTATCCCTCTCTTCTTTTCCCCTCTAAACCGGTCGCGATTCTTTCGATCCCTCCTCTAGCCGCCTTCGTCGTCTGCGAATGTCGTCGGCTTGATCTATCTTGGTCTATGTGATAACCTACACCTGTATGATGTTCAAAAAGGAGTAGGGTATGGTTGACTCCTACGTAGAAAAAGAACAATTAACGAGGTAAGCGTTCGGCGCCCCTATTGCGAAATTGTACGAATCAGATGGCGAAGCCGTAAAGCACGTCTTACGATCTACTGCTGCGGTCTGACGGCTTAATTTTGAGCACCTCTTATAATCATTACCTGTGAGTTGTTATTTAATTAATTGTTAATTAATTAATTGCTATAATATCAGAATTAAGCTTCATTCATATGCTCATTCTCGAGGCTTTTCAAAGTCACTTGATCCTTAAACATTTACTTAATTGTACCTAATTGCGAATGCTCTATATACGCACTAATTATAGAACGTTCTATATATTAATTAATTTTTTTTTACTTACTTGAGATAAAAAGTATGTAATAATATTTATATTACATTTATTGCGTCGATGATTCGTGACTTTTAAATAATACGCTATCTTATGACGTCTCTGGATAACAAGAGGAAAATTGTTGAGATAAAAAAGATATTGTGCATTCGTGTATATACGTGTATGTGCGTATCGAAATGTATGTATGAAGCACCTCTTTCGAAAGTTACTGCTCTACCTCATTGAATCCCGGCGTTGGTTGAAACGGGGCATCCCTATCGGGGACTATTCGCGACATACCGACCGCGGCGACGTGCATGAGGTCTTGGCTTTCGGTACGGTGTTGTCTAAGCTCGTTTCTAGTCAACCTCCGGGAGCAGAGGCTCACATTGTGGACCCATTATGATTTAATAGAGCCGACGTGATGTACACACGCGCGCACACATAGGCACTCGGTAAACTCTTCCGTCTATTCCCGCGCATTGCTAATGGCATACATCAAACAGCTATGTCGCTAATAGCTGATGGGTAATTGCCAAAGTTTAATTTTTATACTCGTCGAATGACCAGACCACGTGGCCATATATTACGATTATGTTGTTAGATTCCGTATCGACTGTTTCGATCAAGCATTTTCCGAAAGATCATCAATAGATGCTGGATGAATAATGGACGAACGATTTCAAACTTAAAGTTTGTCTATATTTAACATTGCATCTTTTCGTCTCTTGCATTCAATTTGTTCGCCCTAAGTAAGATGCTGTTATCATACGATGGATTTAAAAAAGAAAAAGAAAGAAAATTGCATTTCTGTTATTCGAAATAATCTTAAATAAATATCTCGTCTTGTGCACAGGAAAAGCAATGATATAAAATGACGTTTAATATAAATTTTCTTATCATGTTTGGTAATCTGTATACCTAAATGACTACCCAAACTCGCATATATCTTAACGTTAAAAAAATAATTTCGCACAACAAGAAAATGTTTATAAAAAAATACTTATAAAAAATGAGGACTTTTTAGATATTTATAAAATAAAAAATCTAAAAAGTCATATAAATTGATCGTTCATCATTCGCGTCAAAGTTGGCAGTTAAATGATATCAAATTAGCTGAGCTTTCGTTTCGCAAAGCAACATTTGCCATGATTTGCAAGAAATGTCTTCCTAGCGGTATTTGCATGCTCACAAACCTGCCGAGACAAAAGAAAATTTACATCTATGATAACAACATCATAAATACACCAAGTAATACACCGTGTGTATAAATTTCTTGGAAACTTCGATCTGTCGTTTGATGCATGCAAATAAAACTTCGCAGAAGTACTCGATATCAATTTGCTAAGACGTTAAAAGCTTGTTATAGAAGATGCATTTTATTCTTTTCGTAACTTGTAGTTGACGGATAAATTGGATTTATTACAAACTATATATATTATTTTTATTTATATAATCTTTATTTATATAATCTTATGTTATAATTATTTCTTGATTATTATGAAATCAACACATTTTGTCATTTCTAGAATTTCCATTTTTGATGTTTTGTGTTAATATATTCATTAACTATTACAATTATTAAGTATTATTTAATAAATGTAAAAATTAATACGTAGCATTTAAGTTTGTACTGTAAGATTTATGACACTTCGAAGAGCGTGACGTTGACCAGATTTAAAATTGGCGAGACGCTTTCCATTGTTGAAAAAAATCCAAAATCCACTGTGATTTATAAATTCTCTCTATTTGCATGAGTCTTTTGCAAGATGTTTACGCAACCTGATTCGTATATATCATTCGAAGGCTGCCATCTTCTTGGACCGAGGTAAAATTGAAAAAACTCTTGAATCTACCAATGCGCTATTAATAATTAATTATACTATGTTAAATGCATTTTTATTTTGTATGTTAACATTTTATAGATTATATTTATAACAATTAAAACAATTTATATTAAAAGATAATAAGAAATTAATGCTATTAATTTAAAAAACAGTGATAATTCTTATAAATCCATTAATATACATAGTATTAAATTAATAAAATCCGATGAAAAATCAGATATGATGTCAATAATCTTTAGTGCATTACCTATCTCATAAGGTATGCAATAGTATATTTGAGAATTCTCATTCCCTTCAATGCCACACGTTTTATCATTGATACAACATATTGACAACACAATTTTTATTGCTTTTAACTTTCATAAAAATTAACATATTGTAATCATTTTTTTTCAATCCAAACACTAGACATTAAAGAATACAATATATCAAGGCAATGTACTTATGTATTTTGATTAGTAAAAAAGTTGTAAGCAATAAAATAAACAAAAGTTTCGAAAAAGACTATTAAAAAAAAAGAATATCGAAAGTGGCATTGAAGACTTAAATTAGATTAAGTAAGAATGATTACACTATTCTCATCCAGATGTTACACATTGCCAATAATGTCAAATGTATATTCACACTCGAAGACACGTGTCGCTTGCACGATATATCATAAATCAATTCTATTGCAATTTCAATGATTTGTATCATATTCTGTTGAAATGCACATGATAAGTTAATTTACAAAGTACAAGGTTACTTCACCAGCACAAATTTTGCTTTAAATGGCACAACCCACTTGCGTTTGTAAATTACGCAGCATTCGTAGAATGACAGAAGGAACGCCGGATGAGCTACATTAGTATCATTATTATTAGAGCAGAGGTAATAGTCAAGTATTTTTCTCGAGTTGAGTTCTGGCCTCTACTTGCGATTATTAGTTCTTTATGTTACCTGTCTACCCGTTTGTATCGTAGCATATTAACACGCATCTGGCAGTTTATAAAAAAATATAATTTCTTTTTATTAAAAAAAGGATACGAAGTGTCGAATGTTATGTGACATTGTGCGATCCGCGCGTATTTTTTTCAAAAGAAAAGAAAACCTCGAGATAGATCAAACATAATCGAAAATAAAAGCGGCACGATTCTTAAGCTTAGAAGTAGTGGAAGGTGAGTAAACCGATTGCTTCCGGTCATCACATGCATCTGTCCTTTATCGGGCAACCTCGCTTCTAGTCTGATCGGACTGTACCTCGACTTAGAAGACGTTGATGAGGTCTATATGAAAGATGGGTCAGGGTCATGCACAATGCAACCGTGTACACACAACAGCAAAACTTCCCAATATCAGGTCGAGGCATGAAGAAGTGATAATTTTCATTCTTTTTATAGATAATGTTCTTATAATAAAAATTTAATATTAGTATATATATATATATATATATATATATATGCATAAATTTTTTATATTCCTAGTATTTAAAAATTTTAGATATTTGAAAGAAAAATGCAAATAATAAACAAATCTCCAGGTAATTTCTATAAAATTATATGCATACTATATATAAAACAATCATAACATTCTTCTCATATGCATTTTTTCTTTAAATTAAATTATATCAAATAATAAAAATCGATAGAGAATTTTATCCTATTGCACTTCGCTTTACTGTTATCAACAACGTAGCAATATTCTCAATATTCAGAAAGACATTCTTAGTCGCCTTGCAAACCTCATTTTTCCTTATTTGCAACGGAATAAGGTAGAATGCTTAATCGTAATGCCGAAGCGCATCCTCTAATGGTGTTCCAAAGGATACGATCAATAGGGACGACCTGACGTCACGGGAACGTCGCGGAATTCATTATACGGGCCAAGCCGCCCGCTTTAGTTGGGTGGGCTTAAAAATTAAAAGGCTCTCAAACAAAAACTCCCTTTTTACCTTCAGCCTCGTGGGATGTAATCCCTCCGTCCGGTAGTAGCCCTGTATGTCCCGCCAAACCCCTGAATTTCGGTGGCTTGAAGACAAGCCCTGAGATTTTTACCTCCACTTTCCACCGTCTCGACGCTCTTCCCCTCTTATTCTAAAGCTGAGGAGTGAGTACGGTCCAATTCACCGATCCACAATGTAGTTTTCCGAATAAACCCTTTCGTCTCGCGGTGCGTTTATATTCTACTTGCGGGAGATTTGATGAGCAATAAAATAACGAAGGGTGAATACCCTTATCGGAACAACAAATCATTCAATATTACTTGATGAAAAATTGTAAAAAAAATAAAATAATTATTAATGTATAAATAATTTTTCTAAAACTTTTATGTGTATCGAAAGGGAGATCCTAATAAAACTTTCGCCAATTTTTTGCTGACAAAAAATAAAAATTAAAAATGTATGATGTTGGGATACGCGATAAAGCATGAGGGATAATGTGTTAACAAAAAATAAACGTAATTTATTTACAACGAAATAAAAATGAGCATGATTTAAAAATAAAGGTTTAACAACAAAACTATAACAACGATAGTTCCCAGCTTTCGATCCCGAGAATCTAGAAGTTTTACCAATTAATTATTGCGTTATATTAAAATTATTTACACGATTTATGTCTCCTGTCGCTAATAGAATCATTGCACTGTCTACAAATCATCGGAGTGTTCGGTGTCAGTCACGAAAGCCCTGGAATTTCAGGTACCTAGAGCAATTCCACGAATCTCATTGGATTGTTCATTATCGGACAGCAGCAAGCGTTATAGACGACTCTGTTCTGTCCTCTGATTTACATTTCCATTAACTTCCTTTTTCTTGTCTACATTATCAGTTGTGACATTTTCCTTCACGAACTCGCGTCTCTTGTCACTCTCCGCGGCGCCATACAAATCCAAATCTTTACCGAGATAACAAACTGCACCGTCGAGTAATACTCCTATCATGGTAAATCCTGTAACAACACACTTCTTTATAACTGACGAAATCAAATGGCGAAACAATATTCGAATGAGTAATCAATAATCATTTTGTCCATCGTTCAATCAAACTATCTTATCATACTACGATTTTTTTGTTTTCTTTTTATCTAATCAGTTGAACAAATACATACAAGTAACATACACAGGTCGTTAAACTCGACGATACTCACCGGCCGAGGAAATATTCACTAAGTATCGAAAATTGTCTCGGTGATAAAACCAGCAATTTCCTCTAGTCCCACAGGATTCCTCCCATATTAAACAAGTCGAATCGATAATAGCCCCGTAGATAATCGGCCCCGGAATTAAAGCCAGTAACGAGATGATCATTAGCGTGATGCCTTGGGCGAAACTCTTGTCCTTCTTTTCGACACTCCTGTAATTCACCAGGACATTACCGATTCTCCCGGAACAGCCCAGCGTATGAATCACGCAATTGAGCACCGTGAAGAGCAAATACGATCGGCTACAATCACTACTGCATGGACCAGCTTTGACTTTGTCGAAGATTGATGGAAGTGCTTGCGAGTCGAACTCATATATCTGCTGTTTCGAAATAAAATTGAATGACTGGTCTCTGGAACTGAAATGATCCAAGTCACCTTCGATATAACTTGATTCATTTATTGGCAGACAACTGCAGTTTCCGAATTGTTTATCGTCCAGGATCGTTCGACATCCTGCGTGACAGGCAGAGAAGAAAGTTGTCTTCGATGCCTCGTGGCAGACTGGTGAATATTTGATGCCTACACAGTTGCAGTCGGTATTACAATCAGCTGTTAAATTCATTCTGCAAGCAGATAAAAATTGTACATCAGATTACGATATGAGTAATTAGACAAAATGCTATAATTGCTTTTCAAAAAAATTTCAGCAATTTTCACCTGGTTTCCAGAATCAGATGTGTATGTAAATTTATACAGAAATACTTAAGCACTAAGATCTGCTTCGATCGAAAAAGAATTTCTCTAATTTAATTAGATTTATCCGCTATTCAATTATTTCAAATTATAATTGTTTATTTATTAAAAAGGTCCTGGTAGTCTAAAGGCTTAGGACGCTCACACGGAATGCAAGAGATCCGAGTTTGACTCCCGGCCGAGGCAATATTTTTCGCAATAAGCTTATTACAGTTTTTTAAGATTAATTTGGGAAATTTGGGAGGATTATTAATATTTCAGATTGATTGCGTTGAAAGTCCGACAATATCGACATGCAATTATCATTTCTGAAATTCATTTATATGAATATATATAATAATTCAACATCTTAACATTCAGATCGTAGTGGCGCTTCATATTTAAAGTAATATTTATGCTTTTATTTATTAAAAAATATATTATATAATGTATATTATATAATATATTTTTATATAATACTCACTGCATAGTAGTCAAGTCTATACCGCGGATTCCAGCATCTGTGCAGCCAAGAAATATGAATGCTATTTGTCCTAGGACGAAGCAAATGCCGACGATTACGTTCCACGCGAGGAGTGGTCTGGGACCTGGCTTGAATTTGCTAATTATTAATCCCGATAACAAAAACCCTAATACCATACCAACTAATGATATGGGACCTGTAAATTAGAATGAAGCAACATATGTTACAAGTGTATAATTATTATTAAATGCTTCTAAGAACACTTTTCGTCACAAAAATTCGATTATATTTCTTAGCAGAAAAGTCATGTGAGAAAGTTAATGCTAGATATTACCTTGAGATAAATCTTGAATGTTCTTGATAGCAATTAAACGTTATTGCATGAAATATTTTATAAGATAACTCATAAAATAATTAATATACGTTTATGTAAATTAATTTATGTACCTGCTATCACAGTACCACCAGCCGCGGACGTACCGTATTGGACTTCAAGATATTTTGCTATGAACGTAATATAAGCAGAAGCGCCGAGAATATAAAATACACCGCTTAAATTGTTACAGGTCAACAGCCAGTTCGTTAACAACCGTTTCAAAGCTTTTGGAAATTCACGGATTGTCGGTATATATTCAGCTTCCAAGGGTCTTGGGTTGGCGGGTTCCATCTGTATCGGAGGCTTCTGCTCCAGCACTAAATCTAACTTCAAAGGTATTTCGCCATCCTAAAGTAAAATTTTCGTTAATTAATTTATAGGAACTTGTAATCCTCCGCGAGTCATATATACATTTATCATTTTAATTTATAAAATGATCTCTAATATTTAAAAAAAATTGATATCGATTAAGTTTTTCTTATTATTGTTTTTATGTAGACAAATAAATATACACATAAAATGATATAATAAAATGTTAAGGATTAAGAGCGTAACAGCAAGTTGAACTCTTAACTCTTGACATTTTATTATTTATCTTTATACATTTCAACGGTAACACTATATGGATTATTTTTAAAATAATATATTTTTACGACAAATAAAAATTGCTTTAATTCTGTTTTATTAATTTGTTATTTAAGAACTAAAATATTTAAGAAATTGAAATTTCTAAGATATTGATTTGATAATATATGATTACAAGTTTGTTTCTTTTTTTAAAAAAAAATGGCTGTTAATATTTTTTTATGCCAATTATTATGATAAAAAGATCTTTTTAATTTTAACGATATTATAATATCAAATGTGAATTACCTGCTTAGAAATATCTTTCGATTTGGGAAGATCACGTGGAAACATAGCAATCAAGACAGCGAACATACCCATCGTAGCGGCAAGAATGATCCAACCGAGCCACCATGCACCTAGCCATCGCGGATCTTTCTTCGTAATAACAGGAGTGAGCTTTGGGTCTATGTATAAACTCAGACAGCCAAAGCCCAATAGAAATCCGATCGCCGGACCCACGGTACGTAAAGCGAATGTAAAGCCTTACAGGTAAAATTAGAATTTATTGCTATTAAATTCTATTCCAATTCACGTCGATAATGCAACAATTACTGTATATAATAAATTTTATCTTTTGAAAAATTACTAAAAAAAAAATTAACTAAAAACATAATTATATAAAAGCTCATAATAAACGCACAATATTTGTGAAAATCAGATAACGAATATCAAATATTCCGTTCCAAGAATAACCAGATATTTGAAATAAACTTATCTTGAATCATTAAGATACAGCGTTACTTACTTATCAAATTTGTTAAGAAAGACAATTAATTATTACGCGTTGACAAGAAGCACTTTTACTTTTTATATTTACAAACAAAGATATATTTAAATTTTAATCACGATATATTTTTTCTAATTTAAAATCAGTCATAATAACACAGAATTTAGCATTGATGCTCACCTAACAGCATGGGTGTATTTTTCTTCTTTGTATTATCATCTAAATACGTTTGTCCTAAGCCGTAATAAAGAGTAGTTCCGATACCAAGGATAAATTGAGATAGAAAAACTAACAATCGAGGAAGATAACTAACGCTCAATTTAGTTTCGGCATCGCAGAGTTCCGGCTGGTCCATACGAGGACAGATCGCAAGATCTTTCGGGACAGTTGTCATATTCAGCAAAGTCTGATCCAGATATTCCTTCGTCAATGCCAAGGCGTCCTTTCCAGGACCGTATATGAAGTGCGGTAGAGCCAAAACGAGACAGGACAGTGCGCTCAAGCCGACCCCAACTGCGATCCATTTTGGCCGATGACTGGATCCTCCGTAGTAGGTCAAGATCAGGGACAAAATCTGAGAGATCTCGTTACCCGAAAGAATCAATCCTATGATAATAAAAACATTATACAGACACGTGATACTTGTGTAGCCTTTCGATTACCTCTTCAAATTCTATTCCTTTCAACAATTTTCTTCGATTTAATAGGATTTAATAGGCTACAGTTACATAAAATTTATTTGACACAAAATAAAATTTTAAAAAATTTATATTTAATTAACCTTCCGCAGCATTTTGAATTTCACCATTTAGTTCGAACACTTAAATCTCTGAAGGACAGTTGTATTTTTTTAAAGAATTTTTGGACTCCAAAAAAAATCTGAAAAAATTCTGATCTACTCCTTCAACATTTAAGAATATAATTATACAATTACTTTTAATTACTCAGAAACATTATATATATTTTTGTATATATTCGAATTTGAGATAAAATCGACAAAATAATTCAAAGTCGAAAATCATCTAAGTCTTCAAACCCTCGTGTGGTCTGTGCAAGGTTATTTCTAGCTGTACGACTTGTAACAGACTTGTAACATCCAAGGAGAACGCTATTCAGATATTAAATTACCATAGATATGTATCGATCGTTTGAAATTAATGAAGCTATCGTTTAACTCAATGTACGTACATGAAAAATCATAATATCGCGGTACTATTAACATAAAATATATCCAAATTATTTATCTATTATAAAAAGCAATATGAGTGATAATCGAAGCTCTTTCTCTTTAGTTCCAAATAAATTCTGTGTTTATATAATAAATGTTTATATAATAAATTTTATTACTTTGTCATTACGTACAAATACATTGAAAACAGATTTCTAAAAACAGATTTTTAAAAGAAAGAATAATTTCTATTAAATTAAATAAAAAAATTAGTCACTATAACACAATAGCTTAGGTTAACACAATAGCTCGCTCATTTCAGTTTATTATGCATATTGTAAACAAAGGATTATCTTATCATTTAACTTCAATAAGTATTACTCACAGAATATTCTCTTACTCTTAATCCTTTGAATCCTGTCATGAAGAAATATTAGAATTGTATATATGTGTATACATATATATGTATGTGTCAGAATATTTTAAAAATAAAAGAGATATATTTCGCTTATTAATTTTATAATAACTAATTTTATAATAAAATCATGTCCCTTTCAGAATTCTAATGAAAACGCTTTTCTACGAAATGTGTTAATATTTCGGGTCTCGCGGTAGACTACAGAATTGTGTAATGTACGTGCGCGTGTCTTCGCTCTTTAATGCATATATAGCGCTCGTTGTACGACAGATTTGTCACTTCTATGATTGCGACACACTACTTACCTACTAGATAGACGCACACGGAAACGCGATTCGTACGTGTGCAAGTACGAGTACTTAAACGCGAGTATACCCGCGAATGCTCGACTGCTCGGCTTTGCCGGCAATGGGATCCGAGGTTGAAGGCGATTAAGACGAGATGACGTTCAAAGTTCTGCTGTGTCGAGATAAAGCGCGGTGTCTAGTATGAATAATTTACTTCACGTCTGAGTTTTTCTCTAAATAGTTATTTGAGCGCCACGCCGAGATTAATTGATCACCGTACAGAGTTCCGATCGTAAAGACGCGTAGATTTGTACCCGGTAAACGATGTGTACCTTCGTCAATAAAGTAATGCACGGTCGCTTCTCGTCGTGAAATTTTATTATATGTGATTACAGAAGTGAGACTCACCAGTCGTACGACTGGGAATCTTGAATCTCTTCTCCAGAGTCGTCAGGGTGACGATAATATAGATGAACGCCATTGCTTGGACGGTACCCAGTAAACCGTATACCACGATGAAGGTCCTCGGGGTGGCTCGATTTCGCAACCATCTGGGATAAATCCCACATATTCCACAGTCTTTACTCATATCTCCAGTAGCCTCTAAAAAGATTGAGCGGAGTCTTTCGTTTTTTAAAATCTTAATTAATTTACTTATCTCATTAAAATCCATAAATTTTAGATATAAATATAATGAACGTTATAAATTATAAGACTAATCATATATGTTTGCAAACCTTCAGGTATATCTCATTTATATCTTTTTATATTTATTATCTTCATTTCTACTGATATCTTCAGATTTCAAGCTTGATACCAATTCAATAAACAAGAGCTCTAACGTTACAAATGTGCAAAATTAATGCTAGCATAGAGATTTATTTGCGACAAAGAAAATGCGACACATTAATTGACACATTACAGCGTTGACAATTAAATCGCGTCAAAATTCTTGATAGCTTTCATTTAAAATGATTTCTGCTTGCTTTGTCAGATCAGTTATATTTTGCATCTACTTCAGTGAGAGCGTTCCGGAGAATTAAGTTTTGCGATAAAAGCGTCGCGATAGAGGAAAATCGCTGATATTGACATATGTAGGTCTTTTAAAGAGACACCCCTTTATTTCTCGGAAACAAAACATTGCACTTTATTAATACTGATGAAAACATGATTTGTTAAATGATTAAAAAAGTAAAACCCATAATTCATATATTTATATCTTATTTCTATATATAAATTAGCTAAAAACGAATTTCCAAGATGCGAATAGACGAAAATAAAATCTTTATTTATCCTTACAATTTTATTTTGTAAATTGCATAATTTAAATAATAGGTATATTATTGATAATATCATTGTATATTTTTTAATTTCCTAAATCTGCTTTATAATTTTCTCGTTTTTATTTTTTATAGTACAATTTAAAATCGGAGTGTAAACTATTTGTAAGACAGGTACCAAACTGTATACTATAAACCATAAATTCATCTAATCTTTATGTAGTGTTGCATTATTATGTCGAATAGCTATATTGAGGTTGAAGGCATTTTTGTATTTAAAAATTAAAAAAAACTAATTGGATTACATGCTTACGACTTATAAAACATTATGCATATAAATCAACAAGAAAGTTTTCACATCGAAGTAAAACATTCTAGAAATTTTCATTTGTGTTTTACACAGATATGAAAGAAAAAAATAAGAATATGTGCTTTTATTTTTGCTTATTGTTTATTGCTTACTGTGTCAATTTTTAAGACCCATTTTATCATTCATGCTCACTTTTTACTCGTCTCACAAAAAAGTTAATTATTACAAAAATTACAAACAATATTAGAAAAATGTTATATCATCTGACGGAAGATTTTCTATTTATGCTCCTAAAGTCATATTTTTAACTTTACTAAGAAACGTAAAAACAAAGTGGTTTGATAATATCACTGATCTTCTTATATTAATTAAATCAATGCAATATGTGAAATGCAATGCTTAAGCGGAAAAATAACACGTTATTACGATAGCAAGAATCGACTTGTGACGGTGACTTGCATTCTTGATTATGTACGGTATAGACAACGATATAAACATATCATTAAATGATATAATATGCTAGAAACAGAAATTACGTAACAAACGCTTGGGATATTATTATTATTATTATTATTTTTGGGTTGAGACTGATGACTACGGATACATTTAATTTTTAGTATTCCTGTATAAGTTGCAACGTGAGAATTTGATAAACATGAGACACGTGCGTGCATAATAAAGCCGTTATCTTTCATTCTGAATCGCATATAATTATTAATACGTTAATAGAGATAATAAATTTCACACTCTTGGCAGATACCTCATAACATAATGTAACGACAGTAACAATGACTTTTTCATGTATGCAAATGCATCCGTTACGCAATACACTTTTCGAACCAGAAGACACCGACCTAATCTCGTGTGTGTTTACAACGCGAGTATTCGTAAATCGAAAGCGAATGAAACAATAAACGATAAACGATAACACATATAGCGAAATTTTAAACTTACCCTATTTATCGCAATTATAATTTTACTTATTAATAGTAATGCATATTATTATTATTAATAATAATAATTATTATTAATATATATTATTATTAAAATCGTAAATATGCTGTACTGCATCTTCATAAACTATAGTCTGTATTCATACTTCATTTATAGACAAATTCGGGTGTTAGAGGAGCACATAGTTTACATATATTATAGAATTTCAGAATTAAACGTATTTACTGATAAAAGTGATGCATGAATACAGACATAAATATATAATTATTATCAATTACTTGGAACTCTAAATTTAATAAATTTAATAAATAAATTTAGATATAATTGCGCATTAAATATTTGTTGACTTGATTAAAAAAAAAAATTAAAGAAGTAAAATTAGAAAACTTTTTGTATTTGTTATTACGCAGATTTGACATGCAATAAACAACAATCTAATCTACAAATTCAATTAAATTTATCGCATCAATAAATCATTCAAATAAATCTGAGGAATTTCCTCTGACAAAGTTCTTTGTCAATATTTGTCAATAAAATATTCATTACATTGATTTTTATTTTTAATTAATATAATGAAACAAACATGTTATGAAACTTTTTATATTTGCTTCTAAAACAAAGAGAAGATCTCAAGAAATTTACTTGTTACTCTTTCATTTTGTCAAGAAAGTAAATATACGAAATTTGCGAGTATCTATTTGTATGCCACTTTTTTCATAACTCAATTTATAAAATATTATTAATATTTTATTCTACATGTTTCAGAAATATTTGATTAAAATTAATTAAAATTAAATTTTATTATATAAAGGGCTACATAATTATTTTGTTAATATATGCAACTTTCTTATATAACTTTTTTTCTATAACTTTTATTCTATTTTATTCATCAGTTGAGATTTATTCTAAAGAAATATTATTCTCGGTGTCTGTTTACATGAAGTGCAACTTATATAATTGCAATTTATCTTAAGCATCTGTCTTACAGTCTGAGACACGAAATCTTAAACGATTAGCACTTCCGTTTTGTCACTTATAAATTTTTCTTGTAAAAAAAATATGTTAGAACAGGTTCACATATTTTACTCACATATTTATATGTGATTAATGCGATTAATTTGTTTAAATAAAGATTTATTTATTTATAAAATCAAATTTAAATTATTTAGTTAAATAATATTATATTAAAAATATTATTGGTGCTGCGCATCGTCGAGTCATTAATATTTAAAAAAATTATTTTTGACTATTTAAATGTATATTATCTCAATTATATATATATATATATA
>NW_012130134.1:1151622-1155737 GCF_000143395.1 Atta cephalotes
AGAGAGAGAGAGAGAGAGAGAGAATAATTTATATTAATTCAATTTGATTATCTCTGCAGATAAACATTAAATTCATTATTTGAAATCTAGAAAGTATCCAAAATAAAATTATATCTAAAAGATAAAAATATTAGAATAAAATTTATTGCATTAATATTACTCCCCAAATAGAAGTCAAAGTGACGTTAAAATAAATTGATAAATTAATTGAAATGTGATTTATTGTTATTGTTACAATTTTTTGGAAACATTCGTGTCACATGATAATTTGTATTCTGTTTGGGTACAATCAATTTAATGTGTAAAGAGATATTAGATCAGAAAAAAATCTGAGAGGAGACGAGGACTTTTTTCCTGTAAATGCAAAATGTCCCTGTGCACTACTGTCCTCTGAAGAAGTAGATGTAAACTATACAACAATATCCATTTTTTGCGATGTTCCTGATGGAAATCACTGAAATCGTTGAAATCTTTATTAATTTGATAGATTTATTTCAGCGATTTTAGCAATTTACTTTTATAGCATCTCTTATAGCATTTTTTCCATAAAGAACATATGCAATTTGTTATAAATATACAACTTTACAAATACTTTCTAAAGATGTCAAAATATATGTAAAAATTACTTAATAATTTTTATTTATAAAAGTGATGAAAATTAAGAATACGAACGTATATAGTAAGAGTACTCAAAACTAAGATGTGTGTTTCTATTAAGAATAAAAAATAAAGTTATTTAAAGTATATATTTTAAATAAATGTAAAAGAATTAAGTATTTATTATTTTAAATAATTACACTTCTGACTTATTTCTTATTTAATGTTTTAAATAAGTTTCTCGAATCTATTTTATATTTTTCATTTTAAATAAATCAGTTTTTTACCAATTTCTATGATTTTATATTTTAAATAGGTTTCTAAAACTTATTTTATATTTTTTATTTTAAATAAGTCGTATTAAGTTATATTTTACGAAGCCATGATCGGCATTATACATATGTTTAAAGAATTATTGAAACACAGAATAATTTGCAGCAATAATAGTGTTATAAATTAATTTTTTAGCTGAAAAATTAAATAATGATTAACAAGATATTTAATACTTTTAACCAAAGCTATATTGATTGCAAATTGTTGCAATATTAAGAAAAATTGCATGTATCTTTATATAAAAGATGTATAGAATATTATCAACCTTTGTTTAAGTATCATTTAAAAATACAATGTAATCATTTAAAAATACAATGAAAATTGAGACAAAATGTACCATTGGAATATCAAAAATATCTCACGAATAATTATAATTATATAAATATTTAAAAGAACCGTGCAAGTACCTAATACAGGATTAAACTAATGTCAGAGATGCCATAAAGCGTAAAATGTACCACGACATCCGTTTGTTAAAATTATGTAAAATAAAATTGAATAAATGAATATTTTTTATACGTGAATATTTTTTATACGCAGTAATTGGATATCTAAACGGTGCGCGGCGAACAGCGAAAGCGAGGGGGAGGCTCCCGCTCGCTTTTCGCCGCGGCGCGAACAGCGAGGAGTGGGGGAAAGTACCGCGCGATGCGACAGTTGACTATCGCTTGGGCATTCGCTCGACGATTTGGAGGGAGACAGACATACTACGAATCGCTCCGCGTGTCGCATTAATCGACAAAAATCTATAAATATCTACAAATTCAAATTCAATATTCAAAATTTGCGACCCGTGAACATGTCAAAGCGACCGTTTATCGAAGGTATATTTTATATATATATATATATATATATATACATACATATAGTTATTGTACTATCACATACTCGAAATTGGCGTCGAAATATATGATTTAGAAAATACAAAATGTCACGTTTAGATCGGTACTTAATAGCTTTAATAATCATGAGTGATAGAACTTTGACGGCTTTTGCATATCACTCTCTATTTTCGGATCGAAAGCGTACGTATGTATAAATTTAGATTTGTTGAATTATCGGATTACGATTCAAAAATAACAAAAAGCTGAAATGCGTTAATCTTTTCTTAATAATATTGCGCAGATTACAAAAAGTTATTATGAACTAATCCCTTATTATAACACACAGTTTGAAATATCTAAGATATTAAGATGAGTTGTGTGCATAACGAATCCAAAAAATAAAGCAAAGATCGTGCAATAATTTGAAGAATCTTAAAAATGAATAGATTATTTTACTGATTTTGTAATATGCATTAATATCGACAGTTAGATGATCGGCGCGCAACCTTGAGAATTGTTTTGGCGTGGAAGGGCAGACGGGCGGCACAGGGTGGCACGGGGCGACGCGTCATGTTTATGCGAAGTTATCGCGCAATTCATTTCATTATCGAGGCTCGTACATATAAACAGGTAGTCGTGTCGCTTGCCGCTCTTCTTTACATTTCTTTTTGTTTTGAAACGTAATCGCGACAAATGCTAAATAATATGAAACATTATATTTATGAATACCCACAGATTACTAACTCGCACGATTAATTATTCATAAAAGAAATGAGGTGACAATCACATATCACGGAACAGATAATTCGTATGGTTCATTTTATTTAGAATCAAAACGCGATTGAAAAATAGAATTTATTACTATTTCGCGATAATTACGGACGATAATTATTTTTGTTAAATGTAACATTTTTATCTCGCTGAAGTATAACTTTCGATTATTTTTCGAATGATTATTTCACGAATCACAAAAAAGCTATGTTAATATTCTCATGCAAATAATGCAATTTATGCGATTTCTACTTTCAGAATTAATATAATTTGCGTAATTAATAATTTAATTTTTCGTTTTTTTGCATTTTTTGTGATATGATAAAATTTGAATGTAACTTTGAAACTGTTTGTCAATAAAAGAAATATTCCTTTTTTTTATTAATTTCTAGCCCATTCTATACTCTAATCACATATATCTTACAGACATAATAAGAGATTCAGCCCTTTTATCCACTCTGAATTTATTTTGCAATGGTGGACGATTGTCATGTGTTTGATATTCATTTTAATATATAGATAATTACATAGTAATATAGATAATAGCTGTATATTACATTTTTCAGATATATTTTCCCTCTCACGGGTACATCTTGACGTGATGAGAGGGCTTAGTACTCAGAGGATTTACACGAACAGAACGATTTTTCTCAACTAAAAATTTTTAGATCTATCTGAATGATAAATTTTTAGATATTGAGCAAAATCATTTTCTTTATGTAAAAATCCAATGGGGAAACTAACATACCCTCGTCGCCGATTTACTTGAAAATGAACGAACCGCAGCCGGTTCGTCGCGTCGCGCGTTTGCTTCGGGAGTGCCGTTCCAGTTATTGGACTCAAGTCATAGTCCACGTGCGATTATAATTCACGAGTATTATTCACGAGTGTTTTACGCGAGTGTCCTATCATCCCAATTCTGAGAGGAGAAGGAGGTCTGGGAAAGACGTCGGCTACCGGTGAAGCAACCTTGTGGTAAATATTATTTTTTATTTGCGTAAAATTAACCTTTTTTGCTTGTTTTTAAATCATTTTATTTGACAATGATTTAAAAATGATTATTTTATATAATTATTTTATAGAATATATAATTATTTAAATCATTTTATTTAACAATGATTTAAAAGATTATTTTAAAACCTTGTTAAATAAAATGATTTAAATAATTTTACATAGATATTCTATAAAATAATTATATAAAATAATTCTATAAGAATAATTATTTAAATTATTATAAAGATTATGCGTTTCGTAGATTTCCTCCGTGTTCAGATCCATTTTTTGGAATATCAACGTTTCGTGAATCTTGCAGTTCATTTCACCAGGGCGAGGATACTCACGTTGGCATTCCAAGAATGGATCTAAGAATGGATTTTAAAATAATAATTTTTAATAATCATTGTTAAATAATGATTTAAATAATTATATATTCTCTAAAGTAATTATGTACATTTTCTAAAATAATTATATATTTTTTTTAAAGAAGTTGGTAAAATAAATTTGTATAAAGTTTTAAAGTAATTTAAATAATATTTTAAAATTTTATATAAATTTATTTATTTTTGCTAAGATCTTTAGAGAATATATAAT
>NW_012130134.1:1156810-1160144 GCF_000143395.1 Atta cephalotes
AATTTATTTGTTACAGAATCATTATAGCGACATTTACAGATGTAACTCCATTGTTGCATCAGATTGGTGAGTGATGAACCAACATTTTTGGGATAACAGATATATGTTAATTTATTAATTAACTATATATCTACATGCATATACGCATCAATTTAACTGATTGAATATTTTGCTAAACGCAGTGCATATATTTATAATAATAAATAAATTTGAAAAATATGTGAAGCATATTGTAGAATATGACATAAATAATAATATTTATATAATATAATTTACAAGCCTTTAAAATTTTTAAATATTTATTTAATATAAAACAGGAATGCCTACAGTTATATAGCTTAAAATATTATGTAATATTAAAGTGTAAGCTTAAAATATTATAAAATATTATGTAATATTTATTTAAATTTATTGAATAACATTATTTTCTGAAAATATTGGATGTTATATTATATATATATAATTTAATAATTTTCTATAATTTAATAATTTAGTAATTTTCAATGTAAAATAATTTAAACACTATACAAATTAACATTATTACTGGTAATACAAATATAGAAATCTTAGAATTTTTGAAATGAGAATCTTGCATTTCATACAGATTAAATTTAATTTTTACAATCGATGCTCCAAATAGGAAGATCATGTTTTTATTCTTTATGATGAAATGTCAGAAATGTTATATGGACTAATATGATGACAAATAGAACCTGAATTATAAGACCATATTTTTCGATTTCCGCAGGTTAATTGATTTCATTATTGTGCTCTCTGTAAACATTATAATAAAATTCTGAACAAAGCTGATCGCCTTTTCCATTCAATATATATTTCCGATAGTTTCGTACATTTACGGAAAGTAAGAAAAAAGAAGAAAGGCAGAGATAAATATCTGTTATTTTTATCCCATATTAAAGGATTTCTAATACTCTCATGAAACAGGAAAAAAATCAAGCATACCTAGTTATCGGACCACTCCTGTCACCGGAACTCAATATTCGATAACAAGCTTGAATAATTCGACAATCGAAAAATATGTAAATTCAAGTTCTATTTTCTTTGTTGTCATATAAAAATGATTTGATACATTACTAATACAATACATTACTAATAAAATGACAACAAAATAACGTGATCTCGCTATCTGGAATATCATTAAAGTTGTAATTCTCTTGCTTCTTCCAAATGCTCTGAACGTTGCGTTCTAAATGCTACATTTGGTTTGATCCATTATTGTTTCGAATAAATATTACACAGGTTTATTTGATAAGTAACGATAAATCTCCCGCATAGGGGTATAGCGGAATAAACTGAGTTGAAAAGTTCTCTACCATTTTGCAATTTTTGCAATAATTTCAGAAAAGTTAACAAGATATCAATTATTATAAAAGATCATCAAATATTGATTTTTAATAATTTTGTATTCGAGTATTATCAAGTTTACAGAAAAAGACGCAAGAGACAAAATTGTTTATCTTCTTATAGAGCTCCAAGAATTTTTTCAAAATTTTGTATGTACCTTTTACTACTGTATTTTATTAACTATTTTTATCAACATGAGAAAATATGGTATTAAAAAATTCTCAAAGCTCTATGAGAAGAAAATAAATAATTGAAAATAAATAATAATCTTGTCATTTGTTGTTTTTCTGTAAAGTTGATAATATTTGAGTAAAAAATTATTGAAAGCCAATGTTCAGTAATTTTTAGTAAATTAATATCTTGTTAACTTTTCTGAAAATTGTAAAATGGTAGAGAATTTTTCGATTCAGTTTAGTTTGCTCTAAAATTTTATCATTATTTATTAAATACTCTGTAAAAATCTACAAGATTGTAATAAATATTAGTTGACATATATATATAATTGACTTTATTATTATGTTTAATGTATTTTACTATCTCTCAAATAATTTTAATATTCGATAATTAAATATTGCAAATTAAAAAAGAAAGTGTGAATTGGTAAATATTGGTCAAATAATTCTTATATTCAAAATAATTAACATGCAATAATATTTATTAATATTTATTAATTTTATACATGTCAGAATGGAATATTTGTACATATTAAATTTGCAATATATGTGTGCAAAAGTGAACATTAACATTAAGTGATAGTTACATGAAATATAAAAACTTTTAACTTACTTCGTGAACCTAAAAATTACAATATGTTTCCAATAATCGGATAATCTGATAGTCGGTATGTGATTGATAAATCGCGTATTTTTTCTGTAATGCACATAATATATTTAATGATATATATTTTAATGAAATATATTTCAATGTATTTTAATAGAAAATATGTACATATATAACCTACATAGAAATCCCATAGAAATTTTTAATTAATTTTTGTTAATTCGTTTTTTTTAATTATTTTAAATTAAATTAAAAGTTTATTTTAAATGTATATTATAAGTATCAATGCAAATGTTTTTATTACTAAGAGTGCCACGATAAAGCTTTCCGATTAATTCTGCCGTATAATTCTGCCTATTCGTCCGTTTAAATCAATCGAACATTGTTGAATAATAACGTCTTTTTACAGTAATTATACGTATAAGCAGTATTGTATATAAACGTTCTTTGCAATTATGTGTACTATAATTTTCACATGATTAAAGATTGAATGATGCAAGACTGAAAAAATTAAAATATCAATATAGAATAAATGTGCAATATTTACATAAGGAGAAATTGTAAAGGTATAAAACACATATATATTAATACTTACGCTTAAACAAACTACATACATGTGAAAGTTGCGTTCATAACATTCTATTTTTATTGAGCAACACATTTTTATAGATCATTTATTTAATTATTTAATGTTAGTTTTATTTTTTTAAACAAAAATTTTAAAAGTAATAATAAAAATCTAAATTTTTTTTATATAAATATTTTAAGTACTAAAAATGACTTATGCCAAATTCCATTGAGATTCACCAATTAGTTTATAACAAATAAAATTTTATTTATTTATTGAATAATTAATGTCTGCATCTCAATGTAACTTTACATATATATTTTATATAAATATTTTTGAATTCATAAAATACTTATATAAAAAGATTGAGATTTTTATCATTATTTTATAATACATTTTCATATATTTCTATTAGAGTACAAATTTGAAAAATATTACTTTTTATTTATTGAAACATCTTTTGATCCAGAGTCAACTGTCTCTAATTTTTTTGTATTACTTTTAAATACAATTTAGAATAATCTGTAATGTTTTCAAGTAATTCTTAATACATTGCATTTGCCTTACAACCTCTTTAAATACATGTAATGATCTGAAAATCTCTCTTTCTCTCTCTCTCTC
>NW_012130134.1:1161160-1164190 GCF_000143395.1 Atta cephalotes
CTCTCTCTTCTCTCTCTCTCTCTCTCTCTCTCTCTCTCTCTCTCTTCATCTTTTTTATTCTTCTTTCAATTCTGCAAGATTGATTTAAACTTTACGTAGTATAATAAGTTTTATATAAACAATTTATTTCACTATTATATTACTAGTATTAGAAAACACTCACAATAAATTGCATAAGTAGAATATTCAAATTACGTATTCAAGATATGCTATGTATTATAATTTGCCATGTAAATATCAATTCTCATATCTTTCTTGATGTTGCAATTTTAGTTGCTAGCACTTATCCAAAATTTGTGAAAATACTATAACATGAAAAATTCTCGAAAAATTAAGTAAAAGAGTTTTTTTTATAGATTTATTTTTATTTTAAACAGTAATTTTTGAAATAATAACCGTTTACACATATTATGTGTGTGCCAATTACATACTTATACGTTCATATGATTATCTGTCGCACGTATAGTAGATTAATGAGCGTGTCAGCAACGATGATGCAGAAAAGATTTGTGTACGTATTTTCTACATATACAAACTTATTTATAAAAGAGATTGCACTCTTCTATTGAAACATAATAAGAGAGGGCAATAATAAATATATAGATGCTATAACATTTTATAATAAATCACATTTTAATAAATCACAATTTTATTTTGACAATTTAAAAATATATTCAATTTATTAATTAAATATATAATTTATAATAAACTAGTATGTTATATATTAAGAAAATAATTAAGATGTTTATAAAAGACTCTTAGATTAAATTTTAACAAATGACGGAATAATTGATGGTTATTAGAGATAAAGATATACATATTTCTATCGCAAATCATTGTTTATTGAAGATTTTATTTTGCTGATGTATATTTATAATAACACATAATAAATTTGAAATGTATACAATAATTATAAAACTAATTATTAAATTAATTAAATATTAGATACAAAACTATAATTAAGTTACAGTTATTGAAAAAAATAAGTCTAATTGTAACTTTATTATAACAGTAATTAGTTTCTCATCTCGTAATATATGTCATATTGTTTTTTTGACGTTTAAATCGACATTTGATTCAAATACTTGCATTAATTTTGTTAAGGAACAAATCTTATATGAATTGGAGTAGAACAAAGTATAACATTAACTCGTAGCTGAAGATTTTTTAAATAATCAATAGGCCAAGTAAAAATTATGTCAAAGAAGTTATAATCGCCTTCATTTTTAGCATAGCAAATCGATGACCTAAAATTTAATATGCAATTTTATAAAAATCTAGTCTATACTTCTCTATATTTCAATGAAGCTATCATCATTATTATTATTATTATTTTTTTTTTTATATTATTACGTCAACATGATAAGTAATACCTTGAGATATAGAGTAATATACAGGGTTGCCACAAACTTGAAAAATCGTTAAAAGTGAGGGAAATTGAAATTGTTCATGAAAAATCGGGAAAATGTGAAAAAGTCTGGAATTTCAAAATTTGCTCACAATTTCCTTAAATTGCTTCTATTCTAAATAATTGTTATAATTTTTCAAATATTATATCTGATGTTTATAGTCAAATACGTTCAAAAATTGTGCACTTTATACGATTTTTAAAAAATAATTAAAATTTCTATTTTATTCAGTATTTTTATTTGATTCCTTTTTTTTCATAACTGTATTCTTTTTTCCAAAATTAATTAATTTTTTGCTGGCTTTAATTTGCACCCAAAATTTTACTATGCTACTAAGTTTTTTTTTTGCGTTATTTTTAATCATATAGACTATAACTTTTCTACATTTGATTCCTTAAGTCTAAATGTTAAAAGGACTCCGTACAAATTTTATGAAAATTGAATTTCGGTCGAATGCCCGAAAATTTGATATGTTGTAGATTTTATCCTTCTGATATAAAATCTCCATAAGCACCCCCTATAATAAATCGTTTGACCTCTATGAGACATCATTTTTCCAAAATGGACTAATACTATCTCAATATCTTATTTTCAACGAGTATGATGCATTCTTATATCATTATTTGTTTTTTCTATGTACATTTTTAAATAAAAAATTAGAAGGATAATATTAACTTAATTGTTTCTCACAAAAAAATTATAAGGATATCGAAGTCGATAACTTGATTTTTAAGATTTAAGACAACGCTATGTTGCTTCACTTCTAGATCGCGGAATTTTTGGCACGATTATGAGGCGCGCACGAAGAATCGCTGCGCGCTTTGTTTATATATTGTTTATATATTGATATTATATTGAGTAGACTTTAATGTAACATTTTTGTCTCGCTTGAATATAACTCTCGATTGTTCTTCGAACGATATTATATGAGTTAAAAAAGCAACGTTAATAAATACTCTCATGCAAATAGCGCAATTTATGCGATTTATTCCTATTTTCACAATTAATGTAATTTGCATAATTAATATAATTTGCGTAATAATTAATAATTTAATTAATTTTTCATTTTCGTGTAAATTTTGCGATACGATAAAAAATTGGATGTAACTATTTATTTGAAACTATTTCGGTAATAAAAGAAATATTTCTCTTTTTATATTAATCTCTAACTCATTCCATTGACTCTAATATATTTTACAGATATAAGAAAGGTATTTACAGATATAAGAAATTCAGCTCTTTTATCCACTCTGAATTTATTTCGCAACAACGAATTGACGTGTGTTTGATATTCATTTCTAAAAGTCAATCGATAATTGCATAGTAATATAGATAATAGCTATATAATATAATAGCTATATAATATAATAGATAATAAATAATATATTATATTTTTCAGATTATTTTCCCTCTCACGGGTACACCTTGACGTGGTGAGGGGGCTCAGTATCCAGAGGATATTTACACGAAAAGAATGATTTTTCTCAAGTATCTAAAAATTTTCGGATATAAATGATACATCTAGATAAATTTTTAGATTGAGTAAAATTGTTCTCTTCGTGTAAAAATCCAATGGAGAAGCTAACGTATCCTCGTCCGCCGATTTAATTGAGAATGAACG
>NW_012130134.1:1169331-1177755 GCF_000143395.1 Atta cephalotes
TAGTTCAGCCCTTAACGGTAAGAAACAATCGATCGACTCGGATTCTTCTCTGGGTCTGTATTCGATAACTCGAGTTATACAGTCGTTATGAGCACATAATGATTGCATAACGAGTTATAGAATTTCGCCCTGGTGAGTCACTCAAAAAGGAGTTGTATAACTCTGGTCAGGGCGCTCATTTCTCTATCATTACCTACCAGCCTAAATCGCGTTTAATCTGACTTGATCAGAGCCTAGCTCTAGTAGTTTTTTTTAAAACTAGCTTCGTGACGAGGGGTTGGGTCCCATTTCCTGAATTGTCTAGATTGTTAGACAATCGGCAATGGTACCAACTTTACTCTTATTAGAGGTGCTTGTCACGTCTACCAGTCTCTTGGAATCGCTCGAGGTACAGCACCACTTGTGTCCCACTAGAACTAGCAGTTAGGGCGTATGACTGAGCCAATTTTAAACATGATTTTGCGTAAAACAGAGGTGACGGATTCGATACGATCGATTTCGTCTTCTTTTGTGTGGGGCTTAACTCTTATTTGGCATTCATCGTGTGTTTCGCAAGTACTCGTCGACGTGTGGTGTTAATTCCACCGATCGAAATAGAATTCTTATCATGAGTTTTGTAAACGTGGAGTGCCGCAGTGTCGCGCGAAAGACTTTTATAAATGAATAGTCCGCGGGCGTTTATGTAGTGTATTATTCGCGAGTGTTTTACGCGAGTGTCCTGTGCGAGAGGATGTCAACCCGATTCTGAGAGGAGGAGGAGGTCTGGGAGAGGCATCAAGCACCGGCGGAGCAACTTTACGGTAAATATCATTCTTTTCCTTATGTAACATTATAATCTTTCTTCTGTTTAATCTTGAGTCGTTTTATTTTAATGATTTAAAAATAATAATTAAAAAAAAGATTATTTTGAAATTATTTTGAAATTTTGTAAATACGTATTTTTCAGAAAATAATATATCTAATTATTTTTATTAATATAATTGAATGAATATAATTGAATTAAAAAATTCGATGCTTATAGAAATTATATATTTTAAAATTTATATAATTATTTTTAAGCGAACTTTGTATTTAATAAATATTTTTAAAAATATTAGTTGATTTTTTTACTCTGTTCTAATTTGGATTTTATATTCTTTTTGTTAGAGAATCATCGTAGCGACGTTGCTGATATAACTCCGTCGTTGTGCATTGGTTGGTGAGTAATGTATTCATTTTTTTATTGAGGTATCGGATGTATAATAATTTTATTAATATATTTTTACTATATATTTTACTATATACTCGGATGCATATATGCATCAATTTAATAAAAATATACGGATAAATGTATGTATAGCATTCCATACATCCGTTGCCTTGAGATGGATAAGTTATAATAGATTAGGATAAATTTAATCCTGAATACCTCTTCATTATAGAATTTATTATGCATGCACTTGTTAAATTTATAATTTCATGTTACAATCCAGTTTGAATTACTTTTAGTCATTTTTATAAGTCGCCACTGCTCTTACTCAATATTTATATTATCAATTTAATCTAAAACAATGAGTAAAACTGTTTAAATCAAGAAAAAATTATTAAAAGCTAAAATTTTATAAATTCATACATTAATATGAATGCGTTAATACTAATTATACGTAATTCAAACTTAATTTGATACTAAGTAATTTCAAAACAATAATATAAATAGAGTGATCCGATGTGGTTTTTTAAAAACGTTTTGCATTTTTTTTTACATTAAAATATTACGTCTTGACATATTTGAAAGTAAAAATAAAAGATAATAAAATATACGTATTTTTTAAATATGTGAAATATAGAAAATTAAAAAATATAAAGAATATATGAAGAACAAAATTTCAAAATGTTTTTTTTATCCAAAATTTCATTTTTTTTAGTTAGAGAGGCGCAATATTCAGTGTTGAAAGACTCATATTATAAGTTACTCTGAAATGATTAGAAAGTATTTTTTCAGTGTTAATTTATATGCAGAAAAAACATAGATATTTTAAAGTGCATTATGTTTTCTAGAGACAAACAAAAAGCATTTGTTTAACATTTTTAGTAATTGTTTAACAATTTTGTTTAATATTTCACATCTTACTGATTGGCATATTGTCATTTTCTGTAAAATGCGTAATTTTCTTGTATGTAAAGTTTCTTTCTTTCTCATTTTCTGAAAATTATAAATTTTGGACAAAACGCATTTTGAAAGTCTGCTCCTCATATATAGAAAGTAATTATAGTAAATGGAATTATCTATTGATATCATCAATATAGAAATGTTTGTTACAGTATATAAAATAAAAAATTTTTTACAGATGAATATGTATAAATATATATAAACGAACGTAAATGTTCATAAACATATATAATTTTATATGAAATATGTCCATACATCCCTCTTTTTTTTATAAAATTACTTTTTAGTGTAATAGATATAATAATAGTAAGTGAAAAATAATTAAAAGGATAATTTTCACACTATTTATTTAAAGAAAATAAAGTTTGAAGAAATATAAAAAAAAATTTATGTATAATTATATATAAAATTATGCATAATTGAATATGAGCAATTTTTTTATATGTTTCCGAACTTTTTTTTTCTAAAACGAACAATGCGAAAATTATTTCTTTAATTATTTTTTATGTTTTCACATTGCTATTGTTATTTCTATTATACTAAAAAGTAATTTTAAAAGTAAAAGAAATAGGAACGTATGAATATGTATGAACGTATTTTATTTATGATTATACGTTTTTATGAATATTTATATATATTTATACATATACTGAGAAAAAATGGCCTAAATTTAAATAAATATTTATTTGAATATTGTCAACTAAACGTTTACTTACAATAAATAAGTATTTACTTAATGAAAAGAAGTGATTATTGAATCAAATTAATGTTTTTTTGCCAAATAAGTTCGCCAATAAGTATTTTTATAAATATATAGTTGATAATATTCAAATGAATATTTACTGAAATTTAGGATATTTTTTTCGCAATGTATTAATCAGAGCTCGGTCTTATTTCAAATAAATTTATTTAAAATATATATTTTAAATAAAGAAAAAATTAAAATGTTATTTAATATTTATTATTTTAAATAACTTCTTCTGATCTATTTCTTATTTAATATTTTAAATAAGTTCTTGGAACTTATTTTATATTTTTTATTTCAAATAAGTCATCGATTATTTTACCGAGCCCTGGTATTAATGTATGAAAAATTTTTTTCCAAGAAATATTATTTTATTATTTTTCCTATCTATCCTATATTCAAATATTCGTTTAGGATTAAATTTTATATATAAGTTGATATACAGAAAAGCTACATAAATACATATGTGTTGAATACATATTGTTTTCTAAGATATTCTTTTAATTCTTTTACACTGATTTGTGTACATATTACTAAAGAAATAAAAAATATTATAATATAACGCATACAGTTTTTTGATCTCACTTTTTTATAAACACATTTTATGAAACATATTATTAATTTTTACTATTTATCTCAATGCATCAACTTTAGCCTAAGCTTTTATAACTTATCCATATATAATAACTGGATTTTACCACCAGTTAAAGTAGTAACATGATGTAAGATCCAATATAAATATACGTTTTGTCAGAAAATAGAAGAATTTTATCTTGTAATCATTTTAAAATCTCGTTCAAAATTTTGCATCACTTAAAATACTTAATTTTGAAATAATAAATTATACAAAAATGATTCTATACAATTCTATATACAATAATAATTCCTAAAATACAAAGATATATGTTTATAGATACATACAGAAAAATATCAATCTATTGCTAAGAAACGTGATTACTCAATTTATTTTCCTTCTCTAACAGTTACTTTTAACAAAGATTATTTTCTTGCTAATAATCTTAAATATACTTATTACAAAATTTTAGAAAAACTCATTATTATGTATTCAAAACAAGAATTTTTTTCTTTTGAAGAAAATTAATCGAAGAAACGAATTTTTCATAATGAGCCAATTTGTTTTAATTTAATAAACTTGATTGAAATATTAAACTTAAATTTATTTGTTAGGATTCAGAATATATTTTGAATAAATTGAATGTTTCTGATGAAATTACAATAAATTTGCTGATACATGAACTTTTGAAATTCTTGAAATAAGTTATTATTACTTGCATAGAGTAATTATTACTTTTGTGTTTTTCTGTTTGCGTGTGGAAAAAAAATTATCCCTTTCGGATCTTGCATCATTTGAATTTTTCATCTCCTCATGCTTTGAGATGAGATTCAGCGACGAATCGTTCGAATCGTTAAACATGAGCCTTGAATTTTATTAAGGATGATTGATTTAGTAATTTTCAATTTCTTTTTAATTTCTTTTTAAATTAAAGTTTTATTATTTATATTGTAAAGTTTTTATTAAGAAATTTAATTTTATAATATTCGAGACATTCGAAATCAAAACGTTGTTGATATAAAGATTTTTTTAAATTTAGATTTATTTTAGTTGAATATTATATTTTTCATTTCGAATAAACGCGAAAATTATTCATATCTTAATGGAATTATTATTATTACTAATAATTGTTCATATTAATATTTAAAATTAATTTCATTAATATAGTGACTCCTTCGCGACGCGTTCGTGTTTCGCGTACAAAAGTGTAAAATCTTGCGCTTATTGCCGGCGATATTAATTAGCAGCAAAAAGGAGTATTTCTCCTTATTATATATTTCTGGTCTGTAAAGTCAGAATATTGGCCCAGTAATGAAAGGTGAGTTCAATCTGGCAAGAAGAAAGAAGAGGATCTGTTCGAAGTAGATTGGTATGTAACACCAATTTGCTTTTAAGGGGTGTTATGTAAAGATAAAATCGGGAGGGTAACTTGCTCGCAAATTGCGAATTCTTATAATTTTTGAATTATTTTTTATTTGAAATACAAAATCAATAAATAATAGGACTAATAAAAGCTAATGCCGATTGAGCGCTAATTTTGTAGATTTTTTTAATCTAAAAAATTTGTGCTTGATTATTCGCACTGACTTTCATTAGCCTCGTTATTTGTTAATTCTTTTGTATTTTAAAGATTGAAAATCTCTTTTATTATTATTGTTTGTTGCTCATTTATTTAATATGATCGCGATTAGGTTATTCCGCTGAATTTATTAGAATGCAATAGGACATGGTTAGGCATTATTTGCTGCGTTCAGCAGAGAAAGCAACTTTGTAACTTTGCAACTTATAAAATTTTGAAATATGATTGATTTATAGTTTAAATCCATAAGGAACCAAAAACAAGAACCAATCGTAAAATTTTACATTTGCAAAGCTGATTTCTCTGCTGAACACACCCATTATCATACATATTATATTCGCGATGTTGTTACACATTAATGAAGTAGATAGGAATACACGGCTGGAGATAGGATACGCGAATAGGCACGAATAAATGAAAAAATACGAGTAGATAGAACAAGAATGGATAGGTAGAGACAATAAGTATGGATATGTAGGGATAAATACAATAATTTTAAATACAATAATTTTAAATAAAAAATGAAATTATTATAAATAAATTAACATGTAAATAAATTCCGCGATCAGGTAATTAAATTTAATTTTTTAAATAAAAAATAGATATACTGAAACTAAATATATTAAATAACTAAATATATTATAATATATCTAATTAATATACAGTGTGACATGTAAATAAGGACAGATTAGATATGCTTAATAATCGGAAAAAAGGGATTAAAATTAAATAAAATTTTTAATTAATTTTAAATTTTATTTAATTATATTAGCATCCCATTTCAATTATCAAATATAAAAATAAACTAAATTAATTTCAAATTTTATTGAATTTCAGCTCCTCTGAAATTAAATTTTTTTGTAAAATTCTACATGCATAAATTATGTAATGCGTTTAATAATATATAATTATAATTAATTTTATTATAAATGAATGTATACATAATATAAAATTTATGTAAACTATGTCTAGATAAATGCCATTATATTTTTGTAACTTACATAACGATTACTATAAATTTACTAGAATATATATATATATATATCCGTATTAAATATCTGTTCATTACAGATAGCATTTATCTTGTCATAGTAAATCAAATTGTTGCGTAATTGGTGTAAATTATACAATTGATGATTATGAAATTGATGAAATATATAATAACATAAATTGTTTTGACGTAAGTTTAATAAGTATTTAATTTTGAAACTTTTTTTAAATTTATATTTTATTTTGAATATCAAAAAGTCATTAATAATTTTAAGAAATTTATAATTGAAAATTTGTTTATAGAATAATCGTCAACTTTCTTCGTATTTGTTAGTTACAAATTACAAATTTATTAAATAAATCATAAAGATTGGAACTTTGATTAAGGCAATGGTTAAATATTAACTTCTTGCATGCTTTTTGATATTTACATTTTTAACATTACAGAATTGCAAATATATTTTAGTGATCAATTCATTATATGAAAAGGTCTCATCTCTCTTTCTTTCTCTCTCTCTCTCGCTCAGATGGACACCAGTAATTACGTGGCTTGTATTATTGCTTTTCTCCTAGAAAATACAATAGAAATTTATAAAGAATAATTAAATAATTTTATACCGAATGATTTAATATCTTAGATGTTAGAATATATTTTAATATTTTTGAAAATTTTAATATTTCTAAATTTCTTTTGGTATAAATTTCTTATAATACTTAATAGCTTTACTATTGAAATATTTAAAGGATATATTATAAAATTATTCGGAATGGAATCCGATCGGAATTATTTGATTACTCCTTTGATTGCTATTGTGTTTTTTAGAAAATGAAATAATTCCGATCGACATCCACATTCTAAACAATTTCATAATAATATCTCTAATCTTTTTAATTCTCTCTTATATATCATGATTCGGACGTTGCTTTTTCAAATCGATGTGAACATGACTCGTTCATCAACATGAAATAATACGTGAATCATCGAATCGTTCGATTCATGTAACGAAAACTGGAAAACTGTGATGAATTAATACCTCGATTAATAATTCTTGCTTCGTAAAAATCATCGTAAATACATCGTTAAATTTCGATTGTATATTTTTGAACAGTTCGAATTTGCGGCCGATTGAGCAGTTAAACTGACTTGCGCGATGGGGATGCGACACGAAGGTGACCGAGGTGACGTCACTTCAAAGTCATTAGTAAAATGTCGTCGCAGACGCGGAACGGATCGACTGCGCATAGGACGATGCCGGGATATTTTTCTATTCGTAATATCGTCATAATCGCCGTTGTTTTCCAGTGCTCGTCAATCGCATGACACAATCTGATATCGGTGATTTCGCAAGACGTGTACAACGCAAAATTTCTTCGATCGAAACTCAGGTATAAATATTTTATGCAAGCAATGATGAAGCGCGGGCTGTTACCGCCTAGAGAGTCGATTATGTATCTTAAAATGAGAATTACAGAAATGGGCAAATTTATTGACTACTGAACTTCTAAATATTCATTTGCTCACTTTTGTAATTTTAATGAGATAAAGGCTGCTTTCCTTTTAAGAGGTACAATCGGTATTAAATATCGTTCTGTCCTTATAATTCAATAAATAACGAAGTTATTAACGATAAACCGATTTGTGTCGATTGTATGTTTCCTAAATAAAAGCAACCTTTATTTCATTTCAAGACAATTTCATACAATTTCACACAATTGATCGCCTGAACGTCGTATTTCGCGAAGTGATATTTTGGCGATTTTAACATATCCTTCAATATTCCTTCGAGTTTGAATCTACGTGTTTGCTAATACATGCATGTCGCGATATGAAACGATATAATCGTCGTGAATTTCCTCGATGATTATTCAAAGTGCGGAGTAGCAACAGGTATAGCATCGTCGCGACGCGGACGGTAGCCACGCTTGTCGCGTGAAGTTGACTGCGCAATCAACGAATTTCCGCCATTTCAAATTTGTCCGTTGCACTATTGCGTACTGGAGTCATTACGGACGCGTCGCGGGTGGTTCGCACGAGCGAGATTTTCGCGTGTTATTCCTCTATTACGATTTAAGAAGGTGCTCTTTGCTATTAGCAGTTCTACGCGATCAAGGGAAGTGTTGTGTACGTCGTTATGAATATCGTGCGACAGTGATATGTGAACGATATCGGCTATCCCTGCTTCGCGAAACGAAGTTGCGTCGCATGTGCCGATGTGTACAGTGCTAGTGTGTTTGTGTGTGTGTGTGTGTGTGTGTATGTGTGTGCAGATTAACACTAAGAATTTGGAGCAATGATGAAGAGAGAGAGAGCGAGAGAGAGAGAGAGAGAGAGAGAGAGAGAGAGAGAGAGAGAGAGAGAGAGAGAGAGAGGAGGAGGAGGAGGAGGA
>NW_012130134.1:1178359-1181145 GCF_000143395.1 Atta cephalotes
GAGAGAGAGAGAGAGAAGAGGAGAAGGAGGAGGAGGAGGACGAGGAGGTCCGGGATGGCATCAGGTAACGGCGGAACAACCGTGGGTGAGTGTCTTGTAATTGAGAGTTAGATCGTTGTAATTTCGCTGAGTTCGGATTCGAATACCGTAAAAACGCAATAATGATCCTTATTTTCGAAGAAATAAATCGCAATGTGCGATGTAAGGTATCTCAATTCTCACCAGTCTGTAGCATTAGAAATTGAGCTCAACGAAATTATAATAGCATGAGATCTAGTTACAATTTACAGAGAGCAAAAAGTATTCGTACAAGAAAATATTTTATAAAAAAAGTCTTATTTATAAAAAATAAACATTAATTAGCAATTTTATACAATGAATATATTCTGCTCTAACATAAAAAGAGCTTCGCAAGTATTTCTGATTTTAAGCTAAATTTTTCAATTGTACGAATGCTTTTTAAGCATTTATGGATCCAAACAATAGAATTTTTAATTTATTTTTTAGATTATACATTTTCTGTAATTAATACATCTTTTTGGTATATAATTTGGTATATATATAATTTTAAGAAACGTACAGTCTATTTTATTCTTTGAATAAAAAATTGTTAATTATCCAACAAGAAATGATCGTCAATTAAATGTCGAATCGACATCGAATTGGTGCTGAAATCATTGTGCTGATATCGATTCGACATCAATTGATGACTCATTTCTTGTTGGATAATATTTACTTTTAAAATAAAGTTTTTTAAAAAATATTTTCTTTCACGAATACTTTTTGCACTCACTGTATGTATTTACACGATAACAATTTGTATTATTTTTTTGTTTTGAGATACTAAAATATTTGCTAGAATATATTTTAATATTTTTAAATAATATTTAATATTTAAATATTTGAAATTGTGGAAGACAGGATTTGCAATTATTTAAATAACATGTACAAACAGTGTTATTTAAACAAGTAAATTAAGCGATTAGGTTTACTTATCCAATTTTATAAAAATTAATATCTAAATAACTTTGAAATTAATATTCTTTTTATTATTTTATTTCAGTAAATACGAATTTAATATATATAGTATTTATTGTTTGAAATATATTTCTGGGGACTTCTTTTTAATATTTGGATATATTTATTTTACAGATTAAATATTTCAACTCCGCTGTGCTGCTCGTCAGACTTGTGAGTCATAAATTGTTTTAATTTTAAAGTAATGGATTTGTGAAAAAAATTATTGTATATCAGATACATGCGAATCATTTTCATGTTTATCATTAATAAAATAAAAATGAAAATTTTTTTAAATAGTAAACATACTATAATATGGTAATAGATTTTATACTATTTATTCTAATTAAGTAGACGTAATTAATATTTGAATGTCTACTTTTATTTCTATAATTATAATTTATCTAAAGATCAAATGTTTATATTGAGAATATGTTTTGAGAATATTACAGAAATAATTATATCTCACAAATCCATTGCTTTGGAATGAATGGGCTATGCTGCAGACTAATTACTAGATATATAAATATTATTATTAGATATATAAATATTATTAATTATCATGTACATAAATATTAGCAATTATTTATATAGATATTACCAATTACCGTATGCATATATTAACATATTTTAATTAACTTAAATATATAAATTACTTTGTGAAAAATATACAGAATGTCATTAAATTGTGGCATCATCAATTGAAGCAAATAGAGTGGACTAAATTGAATCGAAAAGTCTTCTACCATTGCGATTTTCACAATGACTAATGAGATATTAATTATTAAAAATTGCTAAATATTAGTTTTCAATAATTTTTTATTTAAATATTATCAACTTTATAGAAAAATAGCAAGAGATAAAAATTGTTTATTTTCTTCTTAAAGTTCTGAGAATTTTTTCAGAATTTTTTAATACCGTATTTTCTCCTGGTGGTAAAAATAAGAAAATGCAATACTAAAAAAAAGTTGATAAAAAATTCTTAAAATTCTATGAGAAAAAATTAATGATTTTTGTCTCTTGTATTTTTTCTGTAAAGTTGATAGTATTTGAGTAAAAATTATTGAAAACCAATATTCAACGATTTTTAGTAATTAATATTTCATTAACCATTGCGAAAATCGCAAAATAGTAAAGGACTTTTCGGTTCCGCTCTACCTCAGAATGGGTGATGCTGTAATTTAATGTAATCATGTATAAGGTAATGCCATGATCGCACTTTGCAATTCACTCATCAAAAAAGATTATTGCTTATATGGTTTTATCTATTTATTTATTACTTGTTAAACATGTCTCTATTGTAACCTGATTATTTTTAAATTATTATATTTGTTGCTTTAAAATATGTTAGTAATTGATTAAGGCAGATAATAATGAATTATAATATATATTTATAATTATAATATATATTTATATATATTTATATATAATTATAATATATAGTTATAATATATATTTACAAGACTTCATGATATTTATTTGTTATTTATTGAATTGATTACGATATTTACTTGTAAGTTTTATTTGAATGTGCGAGAGTATGCATAAAATATTAATGTCATTGTTTAATATGAAAATATTTATAATTATCAGTTGATTTTTCCTTTGTGAAATCTTGTAAATATATATTATAAACAAGTCATTATCTGACTTAATCATAATCATTTACTAACATATTTTAGAGCAACAAATTTTATTGTTTAACAAACTATTAATTACAAAAAAACAGTATCAATATA
Source organism: Atta cephalotes (assembly GCF_000143395.1). Lineage (NCBI taxonomy): Eukaryota > Metazoa > Arthropoda > Insecta > Hymenoptera > Formicidae > Atta > Atta cephalotes. The sequence continues at coordinate 1,181,116 of NW_012130134.1, forward strand.
TATATATATATATATATATATATATATATA
>NW_012130134.1:1181264-1183936 GCF_000143395.1 Atta cephalotes
TATATATATATATATATATATATATATATATATATAGATTTTTTACGAACTGTTTTTGAGAATTAAGAGAATTTTGACGTTCCAGTCTTGCGAAACCACTAGACTTATTTTTATTAGAAATGATGATGCAAAAGGAATGATGACGAGTCTTCCTCTATCAGACAAAGCGAATAATAGCAAGGAGACTCTCATTGTTTTATACAAGTAAGAAGAATATATATTATAATATATTATAATGAATCATAAAAGATAAAACAACAGGATTGTCACAGACCTGGAAAATCGGGAAAACCGGGAAAAATCAGGGAAATTGATATTGATCATGGAAAACCAGGAAAAGTCAGGAGAAAATGCAAGAAAGTCTGGAATTTAAAAATTTGCTCACAATTTCCTTAAATTTCTCCTATTCCAAATAATTTTTGTTATGATATTTTAATATTATATCTGACGTTTATAATGAAATACATTCAAAATTTATACACTTTAAACAACTTTAATAAAATAATTAAAATTTATAATTAATTTTATTCAGTATTTTTTTTGATTCAGTATTTTATTTGATCGCTCTTTTTTATAATTGCATTCTTTTTTTCAATACTAATTTATTTTTTGTTGGCTTGAATTTGCACCTAAAATTTTAGTATGCTACTAAACCTTTTTTGCGTTGTTTTTAATAATATAAGCTAGCTTTCTTATAACTCTTGACTTTAAATGTGTTAAAATTTACATATTTTATATTGGAAAATTTTCCATCTGGAAAATCTGGAAAAATCAGAGAATTTTAAAATTTATTTTCTGTGGCAACTCTGAATAAGAAATATTTAATATTTGGAAATGAAGACATTGAAAAATAAATAAAATACACGATATCTCATGATGTATGAAAACGTTGAGTTTCTCATAATTCTTATATTCTCTGTTCTTTACTACGCAGCAAATTGATACAAAAAGGATATGCATAATTAATTGAAAAACACATAAAGTTTTTCTTAATGACAATATATTTGTTTTCGATTGAATTTATTAATAGAGCGCATTAATATTATTAATATTATTGAGGATAACAGGCAATATATATTACAACCTATTTATATAATTAAGCCTATATATACAATGGGAGCATAGGATATTAAAAAATGATTGTATTCATGATAAGAATACATCTCTTCACCGTAGGTTTTCTATTATCATTCTCTTCCTGTGGCAGAACCAGCTTGTTTTTTATAACAAATTCTTTAATCACGTATACATTCTGTTCGTTAAGTACGTGAACAAGACATGTCATACAATTAATAGTGACAGTAATGATGATGATCATAATAATAATAATAATAATAATAATAATAATAATAATAATAATAAAACGTAATATCAATAATAATGAAATAATCATATAATAATAATAATAATAATAATTTATTTTTCTATTACGTTATATAATAATACTTAACACTAAATCCTCCTAACGTTTTCTTTTTCTAACTTTTTACAAAAAGTTTCGCTTTTGGTTTTTTCCGTATATTCATTAACTTCTACTTACAAATCTAACAAACCGAGTTAACCTCGTTTAAGGTTTGAAAGGGTTTGGGACTAGACAACGACGTTCCTCATAACCCGATCTTAGTTGATTACATTTTGATATTCCTTTAGCTCTCCTCACCCTTTCGTTGAGCGTCACTCTTGTACACGAGTTAGCGCGTCAAGCGTTGCACTAACGAATCGCTGACTAGTTTCTAATCATTACGACTACTCGACTGTGCTAATTAAGGCACTGAATAATTAAGAGTAGACGAATGTACATTTTTTTCTCAGTTTTAAGAACAATCGATTAGATCATGTATTAGAAAATCATCGCTGATAGTAATTAGATAATACAATGTTTAAAACGTACGTGCATGTTTAAAACAGAGGCGCTTTATTAAAATTACTGATCGTTACGAAAGTAAATTTTTTTTTAAATAGTTATTAGAAGTGTTAGGCTCGCTCTGTATCAATGAAAGTGATTTATCAATAAAATCGATTTACTCTTTGATCCTCTGCAAGTCGCATCGCCATAAAATTAGTTATCGATGTTATTTAGTACATCTAAGTTGATTAATTAACAACAAGGCCTCAAAAGTAAGACACTTGGTTGTTGCTGATGTGCGATTTAAGGCCACCGCGGTTAGAATGGATATTTTCGATTCGCTTTGACCATTTTCTTTCTATAAATAAGTTACATTTATGATTCCATCTGGGTAAAATTAGTTAATATCTCAACTAGTAATACGTGTAATATTTTATATAGCTTGTAATAAATATTGGTATATATATATATATATATATATATATATATATGTATATATATATATATGTACATATAAGTATATTATACATATATAAATAAAATAGTATTCTGATAAGTAATAGAGAGCCGAAACAGTAATGCGCATGAATTAATATATCGGTAGACAAGTACTTTGGAAGATATATCTTGTTATTACAACGTATTCTATGTATAGATATATTTATAGACGATATTTATAATTGATCCTTGAGGTAAAAGAATTATAATTGCATATATAACAATGATATATATTATAATAATTATATATATATATATATAGTATATATATATATATATATATATATATATATAGTATATATCTATAGTATATATATATATATATATA
>NW_012130134.1:1187550-1189514 GCF_000143395.1 Atta cephalotes
TTTTATTTATTTATTATATATATATATATATATATATGTATATAGTAATATATATTGTATATGTAATAGTTGTTAAAAAAAAATAAAATAAGAAGAAAAATGAGATGTCATTTCATAGCTTGAGAATTTATAAATTTACTTTCCAACTAATATTGACATAAAGATTGCAAAATATTCAATATTCGAATTCGAAATAAAGCGAAATGTACATCACACAAAAGACGTGGCAGGATTCCCACGAAGGATTCGTCCGGAAATGCTCAAGGCTTTTGGAAAACGCAAGGCGTGTGTATAGAATAAGCAATACTTCATTGCATTCGCTTCGTGACGACATACATCTCCGACATTGAATTATTATTCCCCTAACCATGCATAATTTGGTGCGTAGCAAAAGCTGCACACATCAGGTTACGCGTTTCCCCAATTCAATTCCCTTCACATTATCCCATGTATCCCCCAACCCCCTGTGAAAACGAAAACCAGATCCTGTGAGAACTCCGCTTGCGAGTAAGCACTACGAACAGTCCCGAGAAAAGTGCGTCGCAACCCTCCTATCTTCCCTCCCTATCTTTAAGATCTTCTACCGTAATCACGCAGCACGGACGGCAGAAATTGCGGTAGGAGAGCTTTCTCCAACCGTTGCTGATGCGCCAACGTCGCACCGGGTCCGTTTTGTTGTTGCTGCTGGTGGTGTTGGTGGTGGTGTATCGGATAGTTGCTACCCTTGCTCTGGACACTATTCAAACACGTACCAGCCGCGGCCGCGGTGGTGTACGGATATGCCTCGGCGAAGTTGTACGAAGTGCCCGGATAAGTCGCAGCGGCTGCTGCCGCGTTCTGATACTCGTAGAACTGCGATGCCGCGGCGACGGCGGCTGCGTGGCTCAACTGTGTCGTTGGAAGCGGTACCAGACCACCTGGCGCCGCAGCAGCCAGGTAGGGCGATTGGTACACGTAGCCCGGTGGTACCCTGTAAAACGAAAATGACCGTTAGTTACGAATGTTGATGCGGTCAGCGGTGTCAGACGCAACGACACTCGAAGATCTAAGGTGGCGGATGTTTGTGAATTAAGTGCAACGCCCACTGATGGCGAGATTCTCATTTTAAAGAAAGAACAAACTGAAAAGGAAGCAAAACTAGCTAATTTCTATAAGATTGAATTCACACCATTTTGTGCGAAATATTATACGAATGTTTACATTTTACAATTTATTCTATAATGATGGGATGATCTATTTTGTATGTCAAGCATAAGAATTATTATCTATAAATATAAATATCTTATTTTTTGTTACGGAATTGGTACCGTGGAAAAATAAAATGCCATCTAGTCTGTGAAACAATAATTCACAAACAAGTAACTATTTTGAAGTGGTCGAAAGTCATCTACCGATACTTTCGAAAAAGATGCAATGAATAAATCTGATAACTTTCGATCACTTCAATTATATACTTCTCTCATTTTATGAGATATAATGGAGTTAGGAAGGAAAGATAACGTATAGCAAATGTTATTCGTGTCATGATTAGGTGTAGGTAGATAAATTTTTCGTGTAACGTGTTTTAACAATTCGCGATGTTCATTATTGTCGATCGAATTGTATCGAATTGTCAATCGAAGTAAATATTTGGAAATTCTTTTTTACTTCTTGATTATTTTAAAATTGTAGTTAAAAATGATCATTAAATATCCGGAGACTCAATGTGATAATGACAAATTCCGTGTGTATGCATGTATATTTCTATACCATTAATTCGTCAGCACGAAGAGCATGCGCGGCGACAAACTTTCTTTATTGCATTTCGCGCTGCAAGAAGATTCTCGGCTCGACGGTCTTTCGCTCTCGAACAGCTCTCTACCAACACCAAAAGCACGCAACACCAAAGTCACCAAACGGCAGAGTGAGCGAGGGACCGAGTTCTCTTCAACCGATCTTCGCGCATATGTAATATATATATATAT